>NC_051164.1:48723652-48828260 GCF_013339745.2 Dermacentor silvarum | reverse complement strand
GGCTGTCACTTGCTCTCGCGCGCTTTTTTTTCTTGCTTGTTTTTTGCTCCCGCCGCCATCGCGGTGCCAGACCATTGCGAGCGGTGTATGGAGGCACCCCGCATCGCGTCTCTTTTGCGCTTTTAAGGCGTAGTGTTCGCGATGCCGTGTTGCTCGGGATTCGGGTGCAGAACACGCGAAACAGACGGCAAGCGACTCTTCCGGATTCCATAAGCGAAGCGAGACGCGGCGCAGAGGAAAGTCTGGCTTCAAAGAATCAGCCGGGCTGATTTCAACCCAACACAATGGTCCTGGCTGTGTGAGGTAAGTGAGCGATTCTTCAATGATCCCTAATCTCACATGCTGCCACTTGCTGTGTGAGGCTTCGTTAGTTTTTCTGCCTCCTAAGTGCCGCACTGTTCGCGCTGCATGTTCGCGCTGCATTTGCAACTTTCGTGGCCGGATTTCATCATGTCTTCAAACGCACGTGGTTTATGTTGACTCGGTTATACAATCCATGGCGTTGTGTTTGTGTGGCCTGAATGTATGCGAACGGCACGTTTTGAGTGTATCGCAGTATGTTACGAAGCGGTGACGGTACGTAGGGAAAAATGGGCACTTACCTGCGGAAAGACGAACTTATTAGGGCTATTTAGTTAGGGCGACTTTGCGCCTTCGGCAAAAACTTTACTCGGTGGTCGGCGAAGATCAATGTTCTTGTCGCTAAAGCTTTTCGCTATCGTCCTAGATGCTCGAGGACCGATAACTATCTCGAAAATGGCAGAAAGTGCTGCGCGTGAAAAGTGTGCTCAGTATGCTAGTCGTGTATCGCGTAGCAGAACAAGAGATAAGGACCTGTGCTGGCGGCGAGCTGAAAAAGGAAAACGGTATACAAGACTTCCCGGCGATATGTAGCAGAACAAGAGATAAGTACCTGTGCTGGCGGCGAGCTAAAAAAGGAAAACCGTATACAAGACTTCCCGGCGATATGTAGCAGAACAAGAGATAAGTACCTGTGCTGGCGGCGAGCTAAAAAAGGAAAACCGTATACAAGACTTCCCGGCGATATTAACTTGTGCCGGGAATGTTGTGTTACGCCTTATACTTGAAGGAGCGAGGTTTTACGGTGACCTTGTTTTCTGATTTCACGTTTGAGCAGGATAACTTCACGGATGATCAATTTGAGCCAGTGATTCTGCAGAGCTGTGGCTCTCTGGCTATCAGCTCTCTGCGATGTCGCATTAGCAGGTGCGAGGAGATTAAACACGAGAGTCATTGTTAGAGGCCCGCTGTGCACGTTAGCCGCTGGCCAACGAGGGACTGGAGCTACTGAAACGCGGAGATGACGGCGCTAGGTCAACCAACGCCGAGGTCGCGCGTGGCATGGCTCAGTTAAAGCCCGACTTAGAGGCTTTAGGCTCACTGTATCACCGCTAATAGTACAGCCATCTAAGCGTAACGGCATTTATGCGTCCTCTCGTTGTTTCGGCAGCCAGTCATAACGTAACGCGAAAAATTCCGATCAAAATACGAGTTCAAGAGCGCGAGCGACACGTAGCCACAGCGTTTCATTCGGAGAACGTCTGCTAGTTCAGCACCGCGTAGGGGGAGCCACGGTCGACAGAAGAGAGAGTGAACGCCGGCGCAGGTGGAGGAGAGAAGAGATGGCGCTACTTTTCCTCATTGAGGGGTTTTACGCTGCCGTGGAGGCGAGCGCCATCTGGATGGGGTTTTCGCAAGTAACATAGCCGAGCGCGCCGCTGTTGTTACGGTAGAAATGCTGGAAAAGGGGTTTGTGCTTCAGTTTTCTCGTAACAGAATTGTTTTCTCGTACATTCAAATTACAATCCGACGCTATCATGTCTGTAGGTTGTAGTTAAGTCGTACTTTACCATTTTTATGACGGATTTTACTTTGAGAAATTAAATTTTTGTTCACTAACGCCTTGCGCCGCGTGGAGGGCCTGTATGGTCGGGTTGGTTCGAGGTGAATCACTCCGCCACGGACGCCGATGTCTACACCGACGCCGACGCGGGATTTTCTTCGACACGGGGCCCTTAACGCTTTCACGTTAATCCGGCAACAGTGAAGAAACGGTTGCGGCCCGTTACGAGCGGCGACGCGTTTTCACGGTCGCTATCCACAGAGGAGCTTGCGTACAGAGCGTGGCGATACGAACGGAAGAGACGGAGGCGGCCGAAGAAGCGGCGATGTAGCCCTCGCGGTAGCCAGCACGGACGCCGACGTGATAATAAGCGACTCGCAGGCGGCGATCCGCAACTACGCTAGTGGCCGGATCTCCCGGGAAACGGCCCGCATTCTCCAAATTCACGACGGCAACATTTGCCGCAAAAGCGACAGTTTCCTCGTATGGACCCCCGCCCACACGGTACCCTCCGTTCGCGGGGCAACCAGACGGCCCGCGCCACGGCTCGAGGACTTGCATGCCGAGCCGCGGCGCCCGTCGGCAATCCCGATATGTCTCGCCCACCGCGAGAGCGATGCGGGAGTGGACGCGATGGGATCGCATGACCACTTTCAGATACATCACGCAACACTACATATTGAACGGATGCAAATACCCACCACCACACGCCAGAATAAGCGAGAAACAATTGGTTGCCTGCAGAGGCAACTGCAGACACACACGTATACGAACCCAGTTATCCTTCGCCTCTGCTGCCCAGACCTTTATTCATCTGACGAGAGTGCAAAGCGTGCGGAGCCAGAGCGCTGCTGCAACCACATCCTGTGGGAATGCACCGGTAGCGAGCAGCAGGAGTCGCCCGACGAACGGGGTAGACATGGCGGTCTCGAACTGCGGGGTGCGATGGGAGGCGGCGCCCCGCTCAGCCGCGACCTCGCCGAGCACGCAGAGGAAGCCGCCCGTGTCCAAGGACTCGAGGCCGTCACCTAGGCTGGGGTGCTTGTGGCCCGCGCCCCGCCCAAATCGCCGGACATTGGCAATAAAGTTTGCACTCACTCACTCGATCTCACATGTGAGTGGTCTTGTGCATTGGAATATATCCATTGCACAAGGACTGGCCTACTTCAACATGACTTTTGCCTCCTTAGGTGTGTTCCTGGCATTACCCTTTTTTGTGGGTATGCAAATACTTTTATAGACATCATGCGCTTGACTGCGAGAGAGGCTAACATATATCTCTCCTCTACGGATTGCTCTCTGAGAATTTTATCACAGGGAAATGAAATGGCTTTCTTTTTTCTTTTCTATATTTCGTGTCGAAACGTTTTCTAAAAAGAAAATCATTATTCATATTTTCTTTGCCAACTCCACCATATTCGCACTACTGCGGGTGTGTGCATGAATTATAGAACGCAGAAGTGTAAGCATTTCTATATGGCGTGTGCAACAGGCTATGGTGGGCAATGAATATCTGAAGCCACCGACCATCATCATCCACCAGCGGTAATATGTCTGAAAGCGTTCACGTACGTCTAATTAACTACAGATCTACAGATGCGCTTTGTCACTCTGACCATGTGGGAACCGAACAATATTATATGCTTTTAAGTGATATACAAAAGCTTAAATGTAATATTTCTTCTTCAACCACGGACTAAACGTCAACGTGAAACGAAAAAAAAAAATGAAAATCGCTTGGCGGTGTTGCACGCACGCACGTGCGGTAGCTCCTCGTTGGCACGCGGACACGATCGACACGTCGACGGTCGTTCCATTTCGTGTTCTCTGCGACCTGCGTCCTGGTCAGTCTCCCGAGAAGGGCTACGGTCGAAGACGGACGTCTACAGAACGCAACGAGCAAGATTGTACTCGAACGCCGCAAGAAAAGGATTCTAGCCGTCGCTACCGTCGCCATGACTGCCAGCTATGGAAACGCCGACCGCCAGAGATCGGAGCGGATCGAACCGGCAGCCGGCTCCTACTGCCTCGACGACCTCTCTGGAGCAAAACAACCGGCGCGCGATGCCAGGCGAACGCAAGGTACGCCAGCGCCGACTTCCGAAGACGTCGCCGATACGGAAACCAACCGGGGCCGACATATGCGTCGTAGGCGCCATTCTGGCGTCCTCCGAGGCGTCCGTGGACGAAGACCGCCTGGAAGATCAGAGGAGCGGCAGCACAAGCCCCGCCGACCGACGTCGACGCTCCTTCCTGTTGTATCGTGCATGATACTCAAAGGAGACATTACTCAGTCCCTGACCGTTTATTCCATCTTCCTCTTCTCTTTTTCAGCCGGCTCTAAGCACGCGCCCTTTAATGGCGCTGCAGTCGGCAGCGATGCCTTGTATAACACTTCCACCGTCGAGGAACCGCCAAACGTGGATGCTTGCCGGAAGCAACCGTCCAGGACCTCCCCGAGCGACGCCGCCTGCCCACCGTCACCGGGATTCCGAAGCGTCGTTCGTGGTTCTACGCGTTCTACTACGCCGGCAGCTCCTCTGGCCCTGGTACAGCGACGGCCGAGAGCCGAGGCTCTGGCTGGTCCAGGGTCTCGACTGACGGCGACGCGGGAAGGCGAAAAGTCGGCGGCGTTGACTGCACCGCTTCCAGCAGCCGCACCGCAGAGGACCGCCGGCACGGGACGACCTCGGCCGCAGCGACGCCGGCCGCACAGTGCGGGCCGTGCGTCGGCTACCGCGGTCGGCCGCATAGGCGTCCCGTTTGCTCTCCACTTCCGGTCAAGCAGGACCACGTCGAGTTCCGGCGAGCCCCCGCAAACGCTCAAGTCGGGGAAGGCTGCCGGCAGCACATTGGGGATATTGTCGCCGTGAAGATCGAGAAAAAGGGCCCGCAGAGGCGAGCGAGGCTACAAGAAAAAGAAGAAAACGCTAGTTGTGACAGGCCTCAGTTTTTATTTTTAGCTAATGTGTATGAGAAACGCTTTATTTAAATATATTTGAAATGTCTGCGGTTGGAATTTGTGTTTTCTTTTTATCACACTGTGTTGCATTGCTGAAAAGATATGCTTCAGGGCCGTAGTTGCTCTTAAATATGGAAGCTTTCTCAGCCTAGCCCACAGTATCAGTCAGTATCTAACCAATCGGATATAATTGTGTATAGTACAATTGAATCTTGATATACCTAACAAAGATGAATGCTTGAGACGATGATTTGGCGACGGCCGGCCGAGTGGCTGTGGACAAGCCGTCACGGGAAGCTCTGCATCAATATGTTCGCACCATTACACCCTGTCGGTGATCAACCGCGATACCTATCCCCGGGGGCATCATGATTAGGTATCATTATTTTCCGTGATGGGAGTGTAAATGTTTTTTTCGCCAATATCGGCGTGTGCTCAGAAATTTTGGATATGGTAAAGGTATTTTTGTGTCTGATGCCACTTCGTAATACCGAGGTTCAACTATATACCGAGTATTCAAAATTAAGCTTTACGGAATTTTAAAATATCGCCTGTGGCAGGTAGCATAATTCTTATCGTTGAGCTGCGTTATTCAAAGAGGCGGATATTAGTAGCACGAGCAATCGAAACACATATTCAACTAATTAAGAAAAAATTACTAATGAACTTTTTAGTTGATTCCTTTACGACAAATATTGCAATATACGAATTGTAGCCGATGAGTTTGCAAGTTTGAGCTTTGCTTTGCTTTGGTTTGCTTTGCTTGGACAAGAAGCCGGTGGTTAAACGGGTGGGCAGGGGGAGAAAACTTGAGGAAATAGGTATTGGGAGGGAACAGTCAAAATTATCCATTGAAATAAACGGATGTTCGAGAGAGAGAGAGAGAAATACGCGTAAACTTTATTGTTAGACCATGCTTCTTGAGCCTAAAGGTGGGTGGCCTCCTCAGTCAGGTAGACATTTTTTTTTCTTACGGAGAAACGTGCTTTTTCAAAGAAGAGCAAGCTAGAATGTAATCAATTTTAATTTAATTGGAATTTTGTACATTAATGAATCATCAATCAGTAAATTCATGCACCGCTCATGCACCGCGTTCAGATGGTAAACCAGCGAAGCTGAAATGTGCGGCCCCGGTATGAGCCACACGTGATTTCTTTCTTTCTTTCTTTCTTTCTTTCTTTCTTTCTTTCTTTCTTTCCTTCCTTCCTTCCTTCCTTCCTTCCTTCCTTCCTTCCTTCCTTCTTTCTATATAACATTCCTTTATTTCTTGCCCTTGGCTCATCCCCGCATATATAATAAGGTTATGCGCCACACGTGAGTTTATTATCGTCAATATTGACGTAATTGACGAACATGTGATGTTATTGATGCCATGACCTATCAGTCATGCTAGTCATACCTTCGTATTCTTCCATGCCAATTTTGGCATATACCAAGTGAATGAGATGCGAGTTTTCGAAAGGTTTTCGATAGGTTTATTTCAGCCGCGGCCGAGTTTTCTAAAAAGAAACGTTTTCTAAAAAGAAATCATTATTCATATTTTCTTTGCCAACTCCACCATATTCACACCACTGCAGGTGTGCGCATGAATTATCGACACAGAAGTGTAAGCATTTCTATATGGCGTGTGCAACAGGCTATGGTGGGCAATGAATTTCTGAAGCCACCGACCATCATCATCCACCAGCGGTAATATGTCTGAAAGCGTTCACGTACGTCTAATTATAACTACTAATGCGCTTTAATTGTCACTCTGACCATTGGGAACCGAACAGTATTATATGCTTTTAAGTGATATACAAAAACTTAAATGTAACATTTCTTCTTCAACCACGGACTAAAGGTCACCGTGAAAAAAAAAAAAAAAAAACACGAAAATCTCTTGGCGGTTGTTGTGTCTGGCGGTCCCTCGGGACAAAGGAGGCCGGCGCCGACTCGGACGCGCCAACCTGGCGCCCTTTCTCGCGGCCGAGAATTGTCACCTGGGACTGAGGGATTAGCAGTTGGTCTCCGGGCTACCTCATGCGTGGCTAAACGGCAGCGTCGCCCCTTGGTGCGGTCCCGTGAATTACCAGCGCCGCCCGAACCACGACGACGCTACGCCGACTGCTGCCTTTCGAGACAGCCACCGCCCTACCTGGTTCCGCGAACTGACCACTATGGAGAGGCGAATCTTGAAAGGGGCCCGCGTCTGGCAATCCCGGGGGAACGACATCAACGTTCGGTTCCCAAGGTGTCAACCGCTGCCTGTGTTCGGGGGCGACCTAACAAGATTGGAGGCGGAGCCCGGCGGGAAACGACGACACATCACGTGCGGGATATGGCCACCTGATCCAAGATGCTGATTGGCTAAAAGAACTACAGTGTGTTCCCTCGTCGAGTGAAAGAGGGAAACGAAAGGGATAAAACAGGGGACTTGAGTGTTGTGAGGTGACGCTTGAGGTTTGACCATGTAGAGCACGCTTGACGATGTAGAGACGCTCGACCATGGAGAACGCTCGGAGATGTAAACGCTACTACATGCAATGATGTTAGCACGTAGACGGCTCCAATATCAAAATATCAAGGAGCCCATCTTGTAATATACCATGTACAGTGTATATAAAACAGTTTTCTAATCTCCCTGGATATCTCCTCCTCTTGGCACCTGGCACGGCACCATACATGGAACCTTCATGGACCCACGGAAATCGCCATTCGCAACAGTGGCTGGCAGCTTATGGGATCGGCCGGCGTTGGCTACATCGGTGTGGTGAGTGCTACGTGTTTGCTTCTCTTTTCGCCAGACTCATTAGCGCAGGTGACTTAGTCGGTAATGATGATTTGGTGTTGTTAGTGATTTCATTTCGCAGACCAAGAATATAGTGTCTCGTGGGCTAAGTTACTAAGGGGAAGAAACACAGGGTGCACTGTAAATACGGATAAGTTTGAAATCCAGGAACTCCTCAAAAGTTGTGAGCCGATGGGCGTTTTGGTTGTCCCTGCGGTAGGCAAAAGTCAACAATTGGAGCTTTTACAGAATGAGGAAGTGAGTTGGGAGAAGGCCGGAGAGGCCAGGAAAATTGTTTCGCAAGCGAAGAGAGGAAATTCTGCGATCTCCCGATGTGGTTGCGATAAGGACAGGCTTAGGGCATGAGTTTGCGCTTCATGTCGCCAGAACTCTCTAGTACAAGTAGCTAGTTGCTAGGAGAGTAACTGTGTGTTTTCTGGCGGGCACCATTTTGGGAAATTCACCTTCTTCAAATAGCGAATTTTAGGAAGGGTGAATTTTGAAGGCAAACGAGATCGCCATGGAGAAATTCAGAGTGCAGGACCTCCTTCTAATTTGCGAGGAGTTAGGCATTTCGGTCGACTCCGCCAAAACGAAAGAAGCGGTTCTCGACGTCATGAAGGTAGAAGAGGTGACGGTCGAGGAAGCTGACGAGGCTTGGGAGACAATTGAGGAAAGAAAGCAAAAGGCAGAGGAGTGCAGGAGGCGCGAGCTTGAAGCTGTAGAGAAGCGCGAGAATCGCGAGCGTGAAGAAGCAGAAAGGCGCAGGCACGATGCCGAAATTCGCGAGAGGCGCGAGCGAGAAGCAGCGCAACGGCACGCTCTTAGGATGAAAGTGCTCGAACGGGAAAATCAGATGCTCAGATGGCGGACAGCGCGACGCCAGCTCCACACTTTCGAGACAGATGAGGGTATTGTTAATTTCCTCGCCGGTTTTGAACGAGTGTGTGAGAAAGAGGGTGTCAGCCGGGACTCGTGGGCCGAGCGATTAGGAGCACTTCTCCCGTTTAGTGTCGGCGCGTGTTTTATGCATTGTTTGTCCGAGGAGAAAGCGCGCGACTACGACAGGGCTAAGAGGGCTTTGTTCAGGCGCTTTGGGGTAGCATGGCAGGACGACTTCGAAGGCCCAAAAGACAGTGAAAAAGCCGAGCCTGTCGAAGGTAACGGTAGCACTGAGATGACTAGTGCAGAAAGCTCTGGAAAAGGTGTGATGCAAGTGGCACACACAGAAAGCGAAGAGAGCGGCGGTTTTCTCGCACCAGAAACGGAAGGACCTTTAGGCCAATTGTGTACGGCGGCGGCAATTTCGGCCACCCTGCCAGACAAGGTCACGCATTGCTTCTCGAATCGGTCGGAGCAAATGCTGAGGGAACTGGGAAAATCCATCTCCAGCAAGGGAGCTTTCAGGGCAAAAGCACGTGAGGAGACTCAGAGACTGATAGGCTTATTCCCTATGGAGCAGCGGTCACAGGACCATGGAACGATTCCAGAGGCAGCTGTAAGCAGTGATGAGTTAGACGTGTTAGTAGCCGGAAGCGAGGTGAATGCGGTCACCGAAGAGGGCGATGGTTTTCCCGCCCTAGAACTCGTGGCCGATTGCGAAGGCCAAGATGGCAGTGACAGCGCTGAGAGGGCTGTGGTGCCCGTCGTTAACGGAAATAGTGACAAGCGCGAAGAAGCACTTGTTTCGCCGTTTAGCGAGGCTGTTTCGGAAGCAAAGGCCGACTTCGAAGGCCAGCGAGAAGTTTTGCATGCTATCGAAGGCAGTGATGGAGCTAGGCCAGCTGAAGATAGACTTGATGACGAGCTAACATGCTCAAAGATCAAATCGGGTTATGCTCTATTAGAACGGCAGTCGCACTGTGAAATCCAAAAGGGTAACGAAATTTCAAGTGCGTGCGCCGATGCCGCAGGCTCTGCGAAGCATGCCAAACGAAAAAGGCGTAAGCGCAGGACGAGAAAGGCGAACGCGGTGGAGGCGCTTAGAGTCAAACTTGCGAAGCGCCAAGGCGACATTAGTAGATGCGCTAAGGTCACGATCCAGCCAGAGACGGCGAAAAAGCAACGGAGGGTAAACCCCATGCTTAGGCGTTTCCTAAGATCGGGGATCGGCATGACACACGTCGCGAAACGGAGAGTTTCCCGAAGACTCAGGTGTAGTGACCGTCGCCTGACCGCAACGCGTAAAGTGCACTGTAGACCACGACCGAGCCGGTCGTGCTGTAGACAGAGGGATGGTAACTGTCGCCTAACCGCCTCGCGTACAGCGCATTGTAAGCAGAGGGACAAAGGGAAGCGTCCTGTAGGCTGTTACAATGGCCGATCACTCGCGGGGGAAAAGAAAAGGGTCTGCCTAGCAGATAATGGGACAGTGCGCGCACGGGTCTGTCAATGCCTCCCCCTCCCAGTACTTGGAAGCGGCTGTTCGAAAGTCGCAGCTACAAGGTGTGTCAGGCAAATTAGTGGGTTTTGCCTTATTCGCGACGACACCTTGCGAAATCCCCGGAACGCGCGACCCCCTCGAGTGCGTTTGAAAGTAAGGGGTGCGTTTGGGGCCCGAGAATACGTAAACAAGGAAGAAGGGTAGCATTTTCTTCTTCTTTTGTATTCATTTTGTGGGAGATGGGTGTTGAATGTTTGACAGGCGTAAAGAATGTCGCAGTTTTGTTATGTTGTTAACCTCTTCGGCTCAGGTTAGACCAACTATTTAAAGGGGAGTGTGTACGCAGCGACAGGTAAAGAATTGAAATGCAAAGTGTCAGTTGCATATAGTTTTGCATGTCACGCGCAAGTTGCGCAAGTTACTGTTTGCGCGAGTTTGTAGTAAGTCGTAAATAGTTTGCCCATCTGTTTATTTGGCAATTGCGGAATTAGATAAGGAATATGTAGCTCTCTTGTGCTAAGTGTTACGGAATGTGAATTAGTGAAGGCCAGTTCTCCCTTCGCCTTCCTGATCTGTGGAAGCTCTAATTCATAATTACTTAGCTTTATTACATAACCCCAGTTGGCGTCTATTTGCGAAGACACATCATCGGAAGTTTTTTGGTACTTGTCCGGATCAACGCGCACCTTGTGTTTCAGGGTTTTCTTGAGATAGGGGCAGTCAGATTTTTGGAATTGATAAAGTCTGGCGATGAGAGGGGCTTGCAGTGGCGCTTGCAGCATTGTGTGTGGCTGACAAAGGTCGCTCTTTGGAGCTTGGAGCTTGTCATTTCTGCAGCCCAGTCTGAGCCCACCTATGAAGAGGCCTTTGGCGGGAAGATCATCATTCCTGGAAGCAGCGGCCCCATGGCTTTGAGCGAAGCAGGCATCAAACCGGCCGAGCTGCATAGAACAACTCGACCTCCCGATGCATCATCTGGCGGCGGGGGTGGTGTTGTGTCTGGCGGTCCCTCGGGACAAAGGAGGCCGGCGCCGACTCGGACGCGCCAACCTGGCGCCCTTTCTCGCGGCCGAGAATTGTCACCTGGGACTGAGGGATTAGCAGTTGGTCTCCGGGCTACCTCATGCGTGGCTAAACGGCAGCGTCGCCCCTTGGTGCGGTCCCGTGAATTACCAGCGCCGCCCGAACCACGACGACGCTACGCCGACTGCTGCCTTTCGAGACAGCCACCGCCCTACCTGGTTCCGCGAACTGACCACTATGGAGAGGCGAATCTTGAAAGGGGCCCGCGTCTGGCAATCCCGGGGGAACGACATCAACGTTCGGTTCCCAAGGTGTCAACCGCTGCCTGTGTTCGGGGGCGACCTAACAAGATTGGAGGCGGAGCCCGGCGGGAAACGACGACACATCACGTGCGGGATATGGCCACCTGATCCAAGATGCTGATTGGCTAAAAGAACTACAGTGTGTTCCCTCGTCGAGTGAAAGAGGGAAACGAAAGGGATAAAACAGGGGACTTGAGTGTTGTGAGGTGACGCTTGAGGTTTGACCATGTAGAGCACGCTTGACGATGTAGAGACGCTCGACCATGGAGAACGCTCGGAGATGTAAACGCTACTACATGCAATGATGTTAGCACGTAGACGGCTCCAATATCAAGGAGCCCATCTTGTAATATACCATGTACAGTGTATATAAAACAGTTTTCTAATCTCCCTGGATATCTCCTCCTCTTGGCACCTGGCACGGCACCATACATGGAACCTTCATGGACCCACGGAAATCGCCATTCGCAACACGGTGTTGCACGCACGCACGCGCACGTGCGGCAGCTCCTCGTTGGCACGCGGACACGAGATGCGTCGACGGTCGTTCCATTTCGTGCTCTCGGCGATCTGTGCCGTGGGCAGTCTTCCGAGAAGGGCTGAGGTCGAAGACGGACGCCTACAGAACGCAACGAGCAAGATCGTACTCGAACGCCGCACGAAAAGGATTCTAGCCGTCGCCAAGCGCGAGTGCCAGCTAGGAGACGCTGCTCGCCACAGAAGATCGGAGCGGTCGAATCGGCAGCCGGCTCCTGTGCACCGCCTCGATGACAAGTCCGGAGCATCACAACCGGCGTCCGATGCCACGCGAATGCCAGGGACGCCGGCGTCGACTTCCGAAGACGTCGCCGACACCGAAACTAACCGGGGCCGCTATATACGCCGTCGGCGCGATTCCAGCGTTGTCCGTGGTGTCCGTGGACGAAGACCGCGTGGAAGACCAGGGGAGTGGCAGAACAAGCCCCGCCGACCGACGTCGACGCTCCATCAGCCGTCGAGGAACCGCCAAACGAGGTTGCTTGCGGGGAGCAACCGTCGAGGGCCTCCCCGAGCGACGACGCCTTCCCCAAGGTCACCGGGATTCCGAAGCATCGGCTTTTCTCGTGGTTCTACGTCTTCTACTACGCCGGAAGGTCCTCTGGTCCAGGTGCAGCGATGGCCGAGAGCCAAGGCTCTAGCTGGTTCCGAAACTCGACCGACGTCGACGCGCGAAGGCAAGGAGGCGGCGCAGTTGCAACTGCGCCGCCTCCAAGAACCGGCGCGGGACGACCTCTGCCGCTGCGACGCCGGCCGCCAGGTGCGGGCAGTGCGGGTCGAAACGGCGCCTCTACGTCGAGTGCCGTGCGTCGGCTAGCGCGGTCGGCAGCATAGGCGCCCCGTTTTCTCGCCGCTTCGGGTCAAGCGGGACCATGTCGAGTTCGGGCGAGGCCCCGCAAACGCCCGAGTCCGGGAAAGCTGCCGGCAGCACGTTCGGGGCATTCCCGCCGCGAAGGTCGATAAAAACGGCCCGAAAGTGTGACCGAGGCTGCAAGAAAAATGAGTGGACGTTATTTGGGACAAGCCTCATTCTTTATGTTAAGCTAATACACGAGAGACTCTTGTAATTTAATATTTTGTATTATATTAGTGCACAATATTTAAATATATTTGAACTGTATGCGGTTGGAATTCGTGTTTTCTTTTCACACTGTGTTGCATCGCTGAAAAAAAAATGCTTCAGGGCCATTGTTGATTTTATAAATTGAAGCTTTCGCAGCCTATAGCCCACGGTTTCATGTCGGTCAGTCAGTATCTACCTAATCGGATAAGTATGTGTATAATACAATTTAATCGTGATATAATGAACACTGGTGTGATAACGACTGCGGCGATGATTTGGCGACGGCCAGCGGAGTGGCTGTCGACAAGCCGTCACGGGAAGCTGTAGCATCAATATGTTCGTATCAGTACACCCAGTGGATGATCAAGCACGAGGCCTATGCGTGGGGGCATCATGACTACGTTTAATTATTTTCCGTAATGTGATTCTAAATTCTTCCTTTTCGCAAATGTCTCCGTGTGTGATAAACGATTTTGGATATAGCAAACCTATTTTTGTGTCAGTTGCAACTTCATAGTACCGAGGTTCAACTGTAGTATACTACAAACGTTATATGCAAGCTGGATGCGTGCTCTGACCTATATTTCAACAGCAGGTTGGCCGACACAGTGCAAGCGATCGCACCTATGTTCTGAGAAATCGAAGAATAAATTATTACTATACAACGTGGAAGTGTAATTTCATAGGCATTTCTAAAGTGCACAAACCTCATAATGGAACAGTGCATGATTTGCAATGGCTTCTCTGAATGGTGAGGTGTCTTCATAGTCACCATGAGACAACGCAGCGTTGGCACAATGACGAAGGTGATATTTGATGTTTGTCAATGGAAGAATGGTGAGGATGAGGTGTATATGCATGCATAGAGGTGTACGACGCGAAAGAAAAAATGACAGCAGATCCACGAGGTGAATGATGATGAGTGGGCGAAGCTCCGGAGGGAATCATCGGATCTCCCGCTTAAGGGGACGCTAGCACAAACGCGTTAGAAACGTGCAGTACTCTCTAGTAAGGGGGAGCGGCCACAGCGTCTTACGCAGCCATTTACACATGCCGGAACGTGCACCGCGTTTGCCGACGCCATCACATGACTGCTGAGAGAGTATACCCCCCGTATTCATAAACGCTCCTCGACTTGAACTTGACTTGCCACCGCTTTGGGCAGCGCGTTCGAAACGCGTTGAAGGTAAGGTGGAGAGGCCACAGCGTCTTACACCAGCTTCTTACACGGGCCGTAACGCGCTAGCACAAACGCGGCCTTTCGTTAATGTTGGGTATTTATAGCCATCGTGGTGCGTTTGTCCATGTCCGCTTCGTGGCGTAGTGGGCTAACGCCGCGCGCTCGGAAGCGAGGGGTCCCTGGTTCGATTCCGCGCTACGGACACAACTTCGGAATTTTTTTCTCATTTTTCTCAGACTGGTTACACACTACTACTACTACTACGACGGGGACGGAACGGGTGCCGCTATAAGGAGCTTCGCCCCTAAAAAGAAAAGTCAGCGTTAAGGTTCTTCCATTTATTCTTGACTCTCTGACCTAATGAGAACATGCACGTGCTATTGCAAGGTCACACACATATGAATGATCTCGAATAGCTATTTCGAGTTGGTACAAAAGAAGTGCGTGTGCTATTATGGCCATTTAATCATTGTGCTGGGGAGACCAAGGTACGATTCCACCATTGGACAAAGTAATTATTAACGCGATAGCGTTTAGGGCCCCGTGTCGCAGAAAATCCGGCGTCGGCATTGGCGCCCGCGGCCGAGAAAATTATCCCCAACCACGTTTAGGTATGCCACACCATTCTATCATTAATGTACGTTGCTCATACCTTGTCTTGCATTCTTGGCAAAGCTATTCCTCGGAATTTTGAGAATGACAATCCACAAACAAATGTCATGAAACAAAACATCCACAGCGCATGCGCTTTATGTTAAATCTTCTCAGACTGAAGTGCGAAACAAATACGGAAACCTGAAAATGATGTAATTTCTTTGGCGCGGTTTTTCACTATCTCCGGGATCGGCCCACGCAAGAGGCCACGTTTCCACCAGAAAGCTCGCCTACGTGCATAGCGTTCGCCGCCAGTATTTGCCAGTAACCATTACGGTTGCATAACCTGCAGTCGTCGGGAACCACGAGTAGCAGTCAGGGATCTTTGAATGCTATCGCGTTCCACTCTTAAAAACGAAGCTTACGCGTCCTCCCATTTTTTTTTTTTCCTGTGTGTGAGCTATTCAGCAAAACTGCGGCAGCAGCTGGCCAGCAAAGGCCAGGAGGGTTTGCTAAAAAAGCCTTGCTTTAAAAGACTGCCGTATTAAAATATAAAATACTTTGCCCTTGATGCAAAAATAGAACTCATGAAATTTTGTTGACAATGTATTGAAGGGGAAGAACTATATGTGCCCGTTATGCTGTTGAGTACCCAGAATCGTAAGCATTCACTCGGTGTAGAAGTCATGCTATAGTGCCTAGAATATACTTAGTAAGTATATTCTAGGCACTATAGTCATGCTGCACCTAAAGCCGTTGAACTTAATTTTTGCAGTTCACAGTGAGTGGCAAGACTGGCCTACTTTAACACGACTTTGGCCTGCTTGTGTTCGTGGCATTACTTTTTAAGCGAAGCTTATATTGGCTCACTTGTGTCGGAGTCGGTGTACGCGGAAAACTATCAGCAGCATTGGCTCGAGCATCGTCGTCTTCTTCCGCAGCTGGCTCGCTGGCACCCCTCGGGTTGCGCTCGTGCTCGGCACGCGCTCGTGCCACTGCTCCCGCGTTATGAGCCATTGCTTAAAAGGAGGTATGACCGGTGGTTTCTCGGTGGCTATGGTGTTGAGCTACTGAGCACGAGGTCGCGGGATCGAATCCCGGCCACGGCGGCCGCATTTCGATGGGGGCGAAATGCGAAAACACCCGTGCACTTAGATTTAGGTGCACGTCAAAGAACACCATGCAGGTGGTCCAAATTTCCGGAGTCTCATAAATAATCAGATCGTGGTTTTGGCACGTAAACCCCCATAATTTTATTTTTAATAAGGAGGTATGAGCCATTCATTGTTTTACGTGACGGACAGATTTAATCTTGAAGCAATGTAATTTCGAAGAATCGCAAACGGCAATGGGGAGGGGGGGGGGGGGCGAATGCTGCTAACCACGCCGCCAAGCAAACTCGAGACATCGAACGCAAGCGACAACAGCGACGAGCAAAGTACAACGCAACGGAAGAAAACGTTGCACGAAACGGAAGGACAAGTAGTACGAAAGCGAAGGAAAAAAAGTTGTAGGAAAGGGAAGGAAAAGTAGTAGGTCAGCTAGGTACCATGGAGGAGGAAAGTTTCTTCCTCCATGTAAGGTACAAGCACGACAAAAGCTTCGCTTACTCCCATTTTCTCGACAGGGGAAGGGCTAGTGATTTTTCTTTTCTTCTCTCTTTTTTTTTGGAGGGGGGGGGCGTATTTAATTAATATCCATTCAGACATATATGGGATCTACTGCGATGTTCTTCATTTCCAAAAGCAATCAATTATAGAGCTGGCATATACCTCCTGTTTTTTTTTTTTTGGGGGGGGGGGGGGGGGTATTTAATTAATATCCATCATACATATATGGGCTCTACTGTGATGTTCTTCATTTCCAAAAGCAATCAATTATAGAGCATAGCATATACCTCCTGTAGGGATTGCTTTCCGTGAGAATTTCATCACAGAAAAAGGAATTAAGGGTTCCCTTTTATTTTCTCTATTTCCGGGTCAAAATTTTCCTTAAAAAAGAAAAGCTCTATATTTTCTTGGCCAGCTCAACCACTGCGAGTGTGCGCATGACGTGTAAGAATTATAAGGCGAGTGCAACGGTTTATGCAATGAATTTCTGAGGCCACCACCATCATCCACCAGCGTACCATAGAATAAAGACCAGCGTACGTAATATGTCTGAAAGCGTTGAAGTACGTATGATTGACTAGAATGTACTTTGTCACAGTGACCATTTGGGAACCGAACAATATTACGCTTTTAAATGATGTCAAAAAGCTTCAATGTAATATTTCTACTTCAACCACGGACTAAAGGTCACCGTGAAATGAGAAAAATGAAAGTCGCTTGGCGGTGCTGCACGCACGCGCACGTGCGCGAGGCCTCGTTGGCACGCGGACACGTCAACGGTCGTTCCATTTCGTGCTCTCGGCAACCCGCCCCCTTGGCAGTCTCGCGACAAGGGCAGCGGTCGAAGACGGAGGCCTACTGAACGCAACGAGCAAGATCACACTCGAACGCCGCAGTGGTCGCTAGGCGCGACTGCGAGCTAGGAGACGGTGCGCACCACAGAAGATCGGAACGGATCGAACCGGCAGCCGGCTCCCACCGCCTTGACAGCTCCGGAGCCGCACAACCGGCGCCCCACGCCAAGAGAATGCCAGGAACGACAGCGTCGACTTCCGAATACGTCGCCGATACCGAAACCAACCGGGGCCGACATATGCGTCGGCGGCGCGATTCCGGCGTCGTGCGCCGAGGCGTCCGTGGACGAAGACCACGCGGAAGACCAGAGGAGCGGCAGAACAAGCCCCGCCGACCAACGTCGACTCTCCGTCCACCGTCGAGGAACCGCCAAACGAGGATGCTTGCCGGAAACAACCGTCGAGGACCTCCCCGAGCGACGATTCCGAAGCATCGGCGTCGCTCGTGGTTCTACGCGTTCTACTCCTGCGGCAGCTCCTCTGGTCCAGTTGAAGCGACGGCCGAGAGCCGAGGCTCTAGCTGGTTCCGGATATCGACCGAAGTCGACGCGCGAAGGCGAAAAGTTGGCGGCGTTGCAACCGCGCTGCTTCCAGCAGCCGCACCGCCTCCGGCAGCCGCGCCGCAAAGGACGACCGGCACCGGACGACCTCTGCCGCTGCGACGCCGGCCGCACGGTGCGGGCAGTGCGGGTCGAAACGGCGCCTCCACAGCCCGGTCGGCCGCATAGGCGCCCCGTTTCCTCGCTACTTCGGGTCCAGCAGGATCATGTCGAGTTCGGACGAGGCCCCCAAAACGCGCGAGTCCGGGAAAGCTGCCGGCAGCTAATTCGGGGCATTCTCAACGCGAAGCTCGAGACAAAGGGCCCGTAAAGATGACCGAGGCCACAAGGAAATGAAGTGAACACTGTCTGGAACAGGCCTTATTCTTTGTTTTAAGCTAAGGTACAAAGAACTCTTGCAAATTATTGTTTTGTATTATATGTGCGCACATTACTTAATATATTTGAAATGTTTGCGGTTGGAATTTGTGTTTCTGTTTCTTTTCACACTGTGTTGCATCGCTGAAAAAGAAACACTTCAGAACCACAGTTGCCTTTTTAAATCGAAGCTTTCTCAGCCTAGCCCTACGGTTTCGGGCCGGTCAGTCAGTATCTACCTAGTCGGATATACTTGTAAATTATCCCCGTTTGTTCTCTGATCCACGCTGCACTCTTCCCGTCTCTTAACGTTAGGCCTAACATTTTTCATTCCATCGCTCTTTGTGTGGTCCTTAACTTGTTCTCGAGCTTCTTTGTTAATCTCCAAATTTCTGCCCCATATGTTAGCACGGGTAGAATGTAATGATTGTACACATTTCTTTTCATCGACAGTGGTCAGTGGTAAGCTTCCACTCATGATTTGGCACTGTGTGCCATATCCACTTTAACACAATTTTATTCTTCTGTAAATTTCCTTCTCATGATCAAGGTCCCCTGAGAGTAATTGGCCTAGATAAACACACTCTTTTACAGACTCTAGAGGCTGACTGGCGATTCTGAATTCTTGTTCCCATGCCAGGCTATATTCTTCTGCATATTAATCTTCAACCCCACTCTTACACTTTCTCGGTTAAGCTCCTCAATTATTTGTTGTAATTAGTCCCCATTGTTGCTGCATAGGACAATGTCATCTGCAAACCAAAGGTTGCTGAGATATTCGCCATTGATCCTCACTCCTAAGCCTTCCATTCTAAGACCTTGAATACTTCTTCTAAGCATGCAGTGAATAGCATTGGAGAGATTGTCACCTTGCCTGACCCCTTTCTTGATAGGTAACTTTTTACTTGTGGAGAACCAAGGTAGCTGTGGAATCTTTATTCACGTATGCCTTCTGTATTCTTTGATTACGCAATGGCTCTATGATTGCTGAAATGTCTTTTCATAATCAATGAAAGCCATATATAGAGAGGTTGATTGTACTCCGCAGATTTCTCGATCACCTGATTGATTACATGTATATGATCTATCGTAGAATATCCCTTCCTGAAGCCAGCCTGTTTAGCCTGGTTGACTAAAGTCGTGTTGCCCTGATTCTATTGGAAATTATCTTGATAAATATTTTATACAATACTGAAAGCAAGCTAATGGGTCTATAATTCTTCAATTCTTTAACATCTCCCTTCTTATGGATTAGTATAATGTTGGCGTTCTTCCAACTATCTGGTACGCTTGAAGTCGTGAGGCACTTTTCAAGTATGATAGCTTCTCCATCTTTGATTAAATCGACTGTTATTGCATCTTCTCCAGCAGCTTTTCCTCTGGTCATGTCTTGCAAGGCCCTTCTAACTCCATCGCTAGTTATAGAAGGAGCCTCTGTATCCTGTTCATCACTACTTCGAATGAAAGTAGCCTGGCTGCTCTGGTGACTGTACAGGTCAGTATAGAATTCTTCTGCTGTCATCGAAATTGCTGACATTACCGTGCTTATCTTTCAGTGAATACATCTTGCCTTGTCCTATGCCAAGTTTTCTTTACGGCATCCTCAATCTTTACCACGTTCTTCTTGTTGATCAGTTTTGACAGTTCAGTGAATGCTGTGTGATCTCTTGAGTTTGACACTTTCATGCTTTGTTATTTCTTTATTAGGTCATTGGTTACTTGAGAGAGCTTTGCCTTGGTACCTTACGTCCCACTTGAATTGCTGCTTCTGAGATCAGCCTAGTTACGGTTTCATTCATTACCTCTATGTTGTCTTCGTCTTCCTGTTCCAAAGCTGCATATTTGTTTGCGAGCACCAGCATGACTTGGTCTGCTTTTACCCTTACTGCGTCTAGGTTGGCCTGTTTCTTCCAGACTCATTTTACTCTTTCTCTCTTCAAATTGAGAGAAATCGAGAAAAATCCGAGCCCTCACTAACCTATGGTCACTGCACCACCCTCCTAACACTTCTACATCCTGCACTATGCTGGGATCGGCAGAGAGTATGAAATCTATTTCATTTCTTGTTTCTCCATTAGGGCTTCTCTAAGTCCACTTCCTGTTGTTACACTTCCTGAAGAAGGTATTCGGAGCCTATTCCTTTCCGCAAATTCTACCAACATCTCTCCTCTATTGTTCCTAGAATCGATGCTGTAGTTGCCAATTGCTTGCTCACCAGCCTGCTTTTTCTCCACTTTTGCATTGAAGTCACCCATGACTACAGTATACCGAGCTTGGACCTTTCTCATCGCTAATTCAACATCGTCATAAAAATGTATTTTTTTCATCATCATGACTGGAGGTTGGGGCATAGGCTTGTACTACCTTTATTCTATACCTCTTATGCAGCTTTATTATGACGACTGCTACCCTCTTATAGATGCTGTAGACTTCATCAATGTTGCCCGCTATGTCCTTATGGATTAGAAATCCTACCCCGTATTCTCTCTTATCTGGAAGACCTCTGTAGCAAAGGATGTGGCCGTTAGTCAGTACTGTATAAGCCTCACCAGTTCTTCTAACCTCACTAAGGCCAGTAATATCCCAGGCAATGTCTGATACTAATTCCTCAAACAGCCCTGCTAAACTAGCCTCACTCAATAGGGTGCACGTGTTGAACATTGTCAGGTTGTTTCCAGTGGCGGCCTGTCCGGACTCGGAGGTTCTTAGCACCCTCTGCTGCGTCGCAGCTAGGTCTGACCGCCGCCTTGGTCAGGTGCTCCGCAGCTGCTGGGGACTGAGGGCCATGGGTTAATTGCAGGAGTCATGAGGGAGGTAGTGACCAAATACTGCACCAGGGAGGCCAATTCCTGTTCTGATGAGGGAGTGACTTTGTTGAAGCTTAGTGGGCCTTCCTAATTTCGTATAGTATAGTATAGTATAGCCCCACTAGCCGGTGTTTCTTTTTTTTCACTCTATGCCTGAAAATGTAGTGGACTGGAGGAGGATGCGAACATTACGACCTTCAGATTAGAAGCCCATGTTCTACCTCTGTTCCACGCCACCACCCTCAAGTACGTATAATTAACCATAGATGCGCTTTAATATCACTGCACCATAGGGGAACCGAACAAATGATGTATAAAAGCTTCGATGTAATATAAGCAGCACTTTTATCTCGGCAGGAGAGACTTTCCCCTTCCTCACAAGAAGTTAAATAGAGCGCAGGCATTGACCCTCAGATCATTGCAAACAGGCTCGTATCCCAGCCCGGCTTTATTACACAAACTTTATCCCGACACATATGTCAGTAGTTCTTGCAGGCACTGCATATGACTTCGCTAGCCTAGACCATATGCTCTGGCGTTGCCCCTCTATGCGAGGCACGGAACAAATCAATGAGGACAGGTGGCTCTCCGCTATCAAGAGCCCCGATGCCGGGGCGCAACTATGGGCTGTCCAGAGGGTCAACGATGCGGCGGTCGGGCATAGCCTGACTGTACCAACGTGGTCCGGAGCGGCCCGCTACGCGCTGAGTCGCGTACCTCAGGACTTTCATTAAAGTTTTACATCCATCCATCCATTCGATGTAATATTTCTTCTTCAACCACGGACTAAAGGTTACCGTGAAACGAGAAAAACAAAAATCGCTTGGCGGTGCTGCACGCACGCATGCGCACGTGCGGGAGCTCCTCGTTGGCACGCGGACACGATGACACGTCGACGGTCGTTCCATTTCGTACTCTCGGCGACCTGCGCCCTGGTCAGTCTCCCGAGAAGGGCTACGGTCGAAGACGCACGTCTACAGAACGCAACGAGCAATATTGTACTCGAACGCCACAAGAAAAGGATTCTAGCCGTCGCCACGCGCGAGTGCCAGCTAGGAGACGTTGCGCGCCAGAGAATATCGGAGCGGTCGAATCGGCAGCCGCCTGTGCACCGCCTCGATGACAACTCCGGAGCATCACAACCGGCGCCCGATGCCACGCGAATGCCAGGGACGCCGGCTTCGACTTCCGAAGACGTCGCCGACACCGAAACCAACCGGGGCCGCTATATGCGCCGTCGTCCGAGGTGTCCGTGGACGAAGACCGCGTGGAAGACCAAAAGAGCGGCAGAACAAGCCCCGCCGACCGACGTCGACGCTCCGTCCACCGTCGACGAACCGCCAAACGAGGATGCTTGCCGGAAGCAACCGTCGAGGATCTGCTCATCCCCGAGCGACGCCGTCAGCCCACCGTCACCGGGAATCCGAAGCATCGGCGTCGCTCGTTGGTTCTACGCGTTCTACTCCTCCGGCAGCTGCTCTGGGCCAGGTGCAGTCACGGCCGAGAGCCGAGGCAGTAGCTGGTCCAGGGTCTCGATCGACGATGACGCGCGGAGACGCGAAGGCGAAAAGTCGGCGGCATTGACTGCGACGCCTCCAGCAGCCGCGCCGCCAAGGAGCGCCGGCACGGGACGGCCTCTGCTACTGCGACACCGGCCGTCAAGTTCGGACAGTGCGGGTCAAAACAGCGCCGTCACGTCATCTGTGCGTCGGCTAGCCCGGTCGACCGCATAGGCGTCCCGTTTTCTCGCCACTTCCGGTCAAGCGGAATCATGTCGAGCTCGGCGAGGCCCCGCACACGCCCGAGTCCGGGCACCGCCTCCTAAATAGTCTTTTTTGGAGGCGTTGGTCCGGGAAAGCTGCCGGCAGCACATTGGGGGCATTGTTGCCGCGAAGTTCGCGAAAAGGGGCCCACAGTGGTGAGTGAGGCTGCGAGAAAAAGGAGTGAACACTATTGGGGACAGGCTCTACAAGGAACTCCTGTAATTTATTATCATTTATTATATCCGCTCACATTATTTAAATATATTTGAAATGTCTGCGTTTGGAATTTGTGTTTTCTTCTTTTTGCACTGTGTTGCATTTCTGAAAAAAAAAATGCTTCAGAGCCATAGTTGCTTTTTTTTAATTGAAGCTTTCTCAGCCTAGCCCATGGTTTCGTGTCTGTTGTTATCTACCTAGTCGCATATACTTGTGTATAATACAAATGAATCTTGACATAATGAACACAGATGCAGTTAATGCTTGCGATGATTCGACGACAGTCGGCCGAGTGGCTGTCAACAAGCAGTGACAAGAAGCCTTGATGCCCGTATGGGGGCATAGGGGCATCATGATGCGATTCCCTATTAATATGGCCGTTTCATTTGATTTGACACAAGTGGTTGAATGTCCAACCAGAGTAAACTCTGTTCTTGACCTTGTTTTTATTAACTGCTACAGTACGGTTTTGAGTGTGACATAGTTGATGGTTTATCAGATCACAAGGGTGTTTTGGAACAAATTAACGTGGTCTGCGAACCTTGTAACCCGAAATTCAACGTTGTTACCGACTTCGCCCATGCTAATGATCGTGATATTGAACTGTTAGAATTTTCCTTTGGTGATTTCGTGGCAAGCAGTGAAACCTGCAATGTTGATGCTTTGTTAGAACAGTTTTATAGTATAGTGCGTACCTGTGTGCTGCAGTTCGTTCCACAGAAGTGCGTAAAACATAACCCGAAGCATCCATGGTACACACGTGACATATAATCCAGCTCGTACGACGCATTAAACGCATGCGCAAGCGTAGCCGCCTACGCAGCGAAAGTCTCGATGCACTCCTTTTCTCGCTCACTAAAGACAAAGATGATAGAAGCTAAAAACTTTTACTTTAACACGACATTAACAAAGTTCATGAAAGAAAACCCATCGAAATTTCGGAAAACAATAGTTCTCTCTTCTCATGACTCTGTAGCAATCATTATCAACGATCAGATTTGCACTGATCCTATCACCATCTCTGAAGGCTTTAATAACTATTTTCATTCTGTCTTTCATAAGGATGATGGTTCCTACCCTCACTTCGTTCATATTTCCGTACACGAATTGCCCAGTCTCGAAGTAACTTACACAGGGGTTCATAATCTGTTGCT
This sequence comes from Dermacentor silvarum, assembly GCF_013339745.2. Lineage (NCBI taxonomy): Eukaryota > Metazoa > Arthropoda > Arachnida > Ixodida > Ixodidae > Dermacentor > Dermacentor silvarum. The sequence goes on along the minus strand of NC_051164.1, from coordinate 48,804,261 downwards.
GAAAATTGACGCAACTAAGAGCACGGGACCTGACGCCATACCTAATATGTTCTTAAAGAGGTACTCGGAATGGAATGCCCAGGTATCTTATAGTAATTCTCAACAAATCTCTGGAGATGTCAACCGTTCCCCGAGCTTGGAAAATTGCTAGTGTCATCCCAGTGTTTAAATCTGGCGATAAACAACTAATAGCTAATTACAGACCGATATCTCTTATTTCCACTTGCTGCAAGCTTCTTGAACACATTATTCATAAACACATGGTTCAGTATCTAACCTGTCACAATCTGCTTTCCGAAAACCAGCATGGCTTTTGAACCGGTTTTTCCACTGTCGCGCAGCTCATTCAATTTACGCACGACATAGCTTCTGCACTCAACAATCGCAATCAAATCGACGCAATTTTTATTGTCTATTCGAAGGCTTTTAACTTAGTCTGCCATAAAAAGCTTCTGTGTAAGCTGCGTGCAATATTCTATGGGTCTAAATTACTAGACTGGATTACTGACTACTTACAATTAAGAACTCAATTCGTCACTTTTAATCGCGCACAGTCATCATCAGTAACAGTCACGTCAGGTGTGCCTCTGGGTTCGGTGCTTGGACATCTGTTATTTGTAATTTACATTAATGATGTAGTACATGTTACTAGTAATACCGCCGTCAAGTTGCGTCTATATGCTGATGACTGCGTCCTATACTGCACTGTTACCAATGCTAATGATCAACAGGAATTAAAGCGTCCCTGAAACGGTTCGGACAAATTTTGTAGACGTGTAGGATACAGCTACAGTAAAACATTCGCGTCATAATTTAAGAAAAGCGTCTCATATTAAGAGAGCTACGGTCGATTACAAGTTGCCCTCCTCCCTAGCCATGCATTTCCTCCTCAACTCGTTCGCCGAGTGATCGGGGCTAAGCTCCGCCTTCGCTGGCTCTACGTCATGTTGTGACGTACGTGGTCGTCTACTTCCGGTTGTCTTGGAGCCAGGGCGCGAAGGCTCTCCAACCATAGAGTTTCTCACTATAACACCTAGATGGTAAACTGGCGCCACCATCTATGCGAGTTTCTTAAAGGGCTGCCGTGCCCTCATGGGAATGACGGGATATGTGTTGGCTGGTGTTGTACAAGGCTTCATCTAAAACGTGGATATGGCTACACAAATAACGCGTTCTTAAAATAAAATCTACATAAAAGGCTTTCATTCACCCATATTACATCTCTCAATAAAGTTTGCTCACATACAATGCAGCATCAAGCGAAGAAAAGCAAGAACAGATGACAAGTTGTTCCAAAGCGAGCGAGAATCTTGTCGTCTGCCCTCCAACTTTAGCGGCCAGCTGATACTTTTTACGTTTCATAGAATTGTGCATCCAATAGTACGTCTTCAAAATTAAACAAAACATGTTTTTTTGTGTAATAATAAAGCTAAAGTAGTTTTTTACGTCCTGTTTTATCAGGAAAATCATTGTGACAGACAGAACTGTGCTAGCCAGGCGCGTCTTCAAGGCGTTCGGGCTCTCCAAGAACGATGACAATCCGAATCCAGAATATACCGGCATTCCCTTGCATACCACAGCGCAGCAGCGCCACATTTCCCTCTAGGTTTTATAGTGTGAAAGTCTATGGCAGCAACCATATTTGTTTGCCGCTGAAGTTTCGTCAGTGTCGTATTTTCTGTTCAAGTGCGCATAAAGTAGATGTTAAACTTTTAATCTAAATTGCTAAATTGATATCGCATATAAAAGGCCGTAATATTTATTGACATCAAAGAGCAGTATCGCAGAGAAGGGAACATCGTTTCAGGGTCCCTTTAAACAATGTTTTTTCATTGTTCTGCGAATGGAGTAACACTTGGCAAATGAAAATTAATTTCACTAAAACAGTCGCAATGACCTTTGGTAACAAAAAGAAGCCGCTACATTTCTCCTACAATGCTAATGGTAGTTACTTGTCCCACGTTAATGACTTCAAATACCTGGGTGTGATCTTTTCACGTAACTTAAAATGGTGTGCTCACATTAATCACATCTCTGGAAAAGCACTTCGGAAACTCGGTTATCTTAAACGAACTTTAATAAGTGCAACAAAGGAATGTAAAATAACTGCTTACAAATCACTAGTTCGCCCGATGCTGGAATACGCATCAACTGTTTGGTCCCCTCACTGTGCTTGTGACGTTGACATTTTCGAATCATTTCAGAAAAAAGCAATCAGATTCATCTATGGTCGTTGTGATCGAAACTTTTCACCTTCATCACATGCTTGCATCTTATCATTGCAGACTTTGAAACATAGGCGCACACGTGAAAGAATCATCTTGCTTCACAAGATCATTCACACGTCATCCGGCATTCAGGCTCCCTTCTCTTTTAAATCTCCTAGCGCACGCACAACCCGTCATAGCCATGCACTAAACATTGTTCCTTTCAGGACACATGTAGACTGTTTTAAATTTTCTTTTTTCCACACACAGTTAAAATTTGAAACAACTTGGATGGTTCGCTACGCGCATTGCCTTTTGCAGAGTTCATTGAACAATTACCTAACCATATCGCCTGTTAGTCTGTTTGTATAATCTTAGTGTTTGTTTGTACTAAAATCTTGTACCCACTCCTGCTATGTCTCGAAATAGAGACAGCAGTATTTGTAAATAAATAAATAAATAAATAATTAAATAAATAAATAAATAAAATAAATTGGAAACTTTTTTTTTTTGCCAATATCGGCCTGCGCGATAAATTTGAGATATAACAAAGGTATTTTTGTGTCAGGTGCAACTTCTCAAATCCGAGGTTCAACCAAAACATCACAGCACAGTAACCTCCTGGGAACCGAAACCAGTTCCTAAAGAAAGCCTTTATGGAAAATTATTAATGTGAAAGCCTTAAATGCCTTATCAGATGGCGGCCTTTATAACGTGCGGTGCGGTACCGTAACGACGCACTCATGCCACTGCATTCGTTGTCGTCTCCCACAGCTGGCTCCGATGCCGCTCATCAGGCAAAAAAAGGCAAAGTTAATTAACATAGAGTCCATTCAGGCATTGAAACCTGCGACCTTAGGTGGGAGTCGAAGCCTCGAGCTTATGTGGTAGTCAAATCCACGACCTTTGGTGTTAAGGCGAAGTTAATTGAGGCACAGTTAATTAATATAGAGTTAATTTAGGCACTCGAACCCACAACCTTTGGTGGGAGTCTAACCCACGACCTTTGGTGTTAATTAGGGCAACATTCATTAAGGCGCAGTTAATAAAAGGTAGCGTCATTTAAGGCACTCGAATCCATGACCTTTGGTGGGAGAAAACAAGTAATAAAAAGTAACAATGCATTCGAATGAGAATGTCAAGTAATTTAACGAATGTCTCTTGAGGGCGCAGGCTCTCGCCTTCACCCTCTTACGCATATGCTAAAGTGACTGTCAATGTTTTTACAATGCTGCGAGGCTTTCCAGCATTTTTTCTAGGGTTTCAAGGTCGAGGACCTGCATTTAACACACCGAAGGAAAATTTGAACATGCCGTGTCAGCACCTTTTTAGCGGACACTCAAAGGTACCAACCGTAGTTGGAAACCTTCCACTATATTGCTTCACTAGGCCCCCAACTTAAGTGAGATTTGCGTGAACACTAGCGAAACTTGCTATTGGGCGTGACATACTATATACACGTGGAATACAAACAAAAACGTAGGAATTTCCTATTTGTACATCTTCTGTGCGTCTAAATATTCTTGTGCTTCGCATTTTGCACAATGCCTGCGAATGTGTCGAGCCAGTTGCATGCTTCACAGAGGCAAACATATTGGGTGAACAGTCTCACAAATGATTACTGCACACCTACCAACCTGTGAACATTAAAAGATACCTTAGGGGGGGGGGGGTGAAGAGAGGGGAATATAACGCATATTTTCAAATGAAGCCCCCTGCAAATGCCCTTTGTGAGCTCCAGACACAATTTAGTATTGGCAATTTACCTTAAGATGCCGCACACAAACTACAGTCACTTGATGGCACAAACTACCCTACACTATTATTAGATCACAGTGACTTTTTCAGTGACTTTGCTGTTGCTGATTTCTCCTGCTTTGGGAAACTGTCAGAATAAACTTGCTCCAAGCAAGTACCCTTCTGGTGTCTGTTTACAGTGGGCACACTTTCAAGGGTATGGTCGGAGAGCTCCGAGTGAAATGTTTGGTGAACAGAGTTTATTTCTCGTAAATCTTGACAAATCTTGTGTAAGATCGTAGAACAAGCCTGAATTCATAAATTTTATGTAAAATGCGAGTTTGCAGGTATGTTATGGCTCAAGAAGCTATGCATGCAGCTGACACTGCTAAAGCCACTTGAGTGGGCACTTATACACATGCTGCATCTTATGCTGTCCAAAAAATCAGTTTTTAGGCCTGATCCTTCTACCAGCTGAATATTTCCGCCCATATGCAAGTTTGCCAATCAGGGCTGCGATAGTGTCACAATTCCATTCCAATTTCTTTTTCACTTGTCAGTGGTCCGAGATGCACTTTACCAACATTAACACCAGGATTGGCCAGTTGCAACCAGCAGACATGAAGAAAAAAATTGAATCGAGTGAAAAAAAACTTACATTACACCCACCCAGATGTTTGTCTTTCATTTCCGATGTAGCCGTGCACTTAGTTACACTTATGTGCACATCACCATCATAATTAGTACACATGCAATTTCACGCGTAGAGTATTCATACCAAGAGTACTAGAGAAAAACCTGGAACTACTGTTTGTGTACACTGCTGGTACGAGACTGATGTGCAGTACATTGATCTGTCTTGGCTTTATCCTTACAGCTTGAAAAAAAATTGTTGTGTCTTACAATATTAGCCCTGTTAAATCTCATTTGTCATAATTAGCACCATTGTGCGAAGCGACAGGACTTGGGTGGGAAAACCACACACAACACCTGCACTCTGGTGTCGCGTGTGGCTTTCTCGCCCAAATCTTGTCCCATCGTCGCTTTGCGCAACAGTGTTAATTATGTCTAACCAACTAGCCCACTGCGGAATTTTCCTTAATCTCATTTGTAATTGAATATTTGTAATACAGCAATAATTACTAATCTCACTTAGCACCCAACTGCTACCATTTGCTTTGAAAACATTACACCAAAGAAAAAAAAAAAGACATTGACCACACCTGGTCACCATTTCCATCCATGAACTGTCATCTAGTGCTGATGTGATTTCGAATTGCATCACATTCTAAGCCTAAAATTACATCACAATATGCGTTTCATGCGAACATCAAACACTTCAGCAATCTAATGAACACTGTGAGGCAAGCCTCACAACACGAGTGAGCCTCGATAGAAGGATAAAAGAAATCACGACAGGCTTTCTCAAAGAAGCTGCACCAAATGACAGAAAAAAAAATCTATGCATTACCCACGATTTCTCACGGTAGCTGGTAGCTGAGCGCAAGATATCTCTCGAGAAACCTTAGCATAAAATTTTATGTTTTCAGGAACCCTTGTTCCTGCAATAGCACTGCGACTACCGCCGCATGACATGAAACGAGAGGCTGCTGTGAACAGGTGTTCTCCGTTTTACTGCTCTCAATGTGTGAAAAATTGTTACAAATGTACAGAAGCATGTCTGACGAGCTTGACGTGGGCTAGCTGGTCTCGGTCGGTGCATCGATCGTCGGCGGGTGTTCGAGGACGGAGTCGATGATGCCAAACTCCTTGGCCTGCATGGCACTCATGAACCGATCTCTTTCCATGACGCTTTCTGCATTTTCAGACAACAGCAACAGAAGTCAGCACAATGGGCTGCAAAAAGGTTATACAATAAACTGTGCTGGGACAACAATTTCTTTCAATTATAGCTATATTTGGTCTTGGGAGTTGGAAGTTTAGATGAATGGATAAGACGCTGCATGTGGACAGCCTCTTCAAGACATGTAGGTTCGAGTGTGCGACACAACACAGCTGGATTCACACGACAGATCAAGTTGCAATTTGACCTCACAGATTGCACATTACAGGATCATATGTCATTTTATTCCTGTAGGGCCCTCTTGGCCCTCTGCAAAACGATTCACGATACAGCAGAAAGCCAAATCGCTATCGGTATTTTCCGAGAGAAATACCAAAATACTGATAATGAAACACCGTAGTATGGCAACAACCATCTTCAATCCAAATGAAAGTCACTTGTTGAATTTAAACACATGCAGCGAATAAGGCATGACTGATGCTGTTAGGTTGATGGCTGTGAGATAAAGACAGTGGCGTTCCAACGCATCTGTGCCATCAGCCATGTTTTGGAGAAAGAGAGTAGTGCTGGTTCATCCATCTTCTCATCTGTTTTTCTCCTCTGTTTGGCTTTCGAGCGGACACAAAAATAGCACATCATTAGACAGGAGTCACAGGACACCTGACTTGTAAGCAAAATGCAAGAATCGCTCACCTATAGTCTCCAGGGGCTGCTTGGTGTGCTTTGCGTAGATGATGTTGATGGTCCGCTTGATCTTGAGGATCTCCTCAGCATGAATCTGGATGTCCGTTGCCTGACCCTGCGTTACACATGCAAGGCAGCAGTTCCAAGCACAGTTAAGGGAAAGAAGACGACAAACTATGGTGTGTGTGTGTGTGTATATCACACATACAAGTACCGCACTTATTCAAATATAAGGTTTTTTTCCCAGAATCCTTAGCATCGAAGTCACATCCCACCGCAAATTTTGCCTTTAAGTGCGGCTTCACGGCAGCGCGCGCCGCAATGCCGTGAAGCCACACCTAAAGGCAAAATTTGCAAATAACCCACACTCCACGTGTTGACATTTCCTTACCCCCCCCCCCCCCCCCTTTTTTTTTATTGTTACCATTTTGCGTTTCGGCTGTGTTAGTAATTGAGTATTTTGGGCAATCCCTGCCGAATCTGAATAACCCATCTGCTACTCTATATCACCTTATATCAGTGTGCATACTTAATTTTTTTATTGGGTCTCCCAACTGCACCCTCACCTTATAATCGTGACCACCTATAATCGAATAAATATGGCAATAAATAAATTTGCAGATCTATACAACTCCTCCAGGCTTACATCAAATTGCAAATGGAATGCATATGCTGAGCAGGCAAAAAAAAGAAAATGCAAAATTACAAGGGAGAGAGATATCAACCTTATTTTACAAACAGCCCTCTCTCCGAGTCGTTTATTATTTGTTATTTTTTACTGTTATTTGATTCTTTGGGGATGGGAAATTCCTTAACTGTGGCACAGCCTTTCTATGCATCTCGGTAACAAATCTGTCTCGTGACTGTCTTTGGCCTTAATGGTGGACTTGGCAAACACTTGCAAGAAAATGTATTGCATCACTTGCTTTGTCTAAATGCAGCGTAAAACAGCTGGGGAGATAAAGAAATCAACCAAGTGTCACAAGCCTCACTGTGGTGGCATCAGGCCCGTAGCCAGGAATTTTTTTTTCGTAGGGGGGGGGCACTTGCTGAAGGCCCAGACTATTTGAGGCAAGCATCTATATTTTAGTAATTATTTTCGGTAAAAATTGCAGTATGTGAATTATGTAATTTATTAAATATTGTTTTATTAATAGTTTTATATCTTTAGTTTTGACACGAATCTTCCCAATAGTGTAATATTTTTATACGGATGATTTGTCTCAATAGATTTCATTATTAAAAATAAAACGGCGTAACTCAGAGCCAAAAATAAAAGATGAAGAGTGGAAATATTCGTTTTATTGAGGCACACTGTCAAGTGCGGCGTCCTCTGCTCTTTTGTGATGCTCCGGGTCGCTTATGTGGTGGCCCATTCCGCCAATGTACTCAGTGCCGTAGGACATGGGCATGGAAAGATCAAAATTTCAGGCATTGGCTATGAGCCTGGTTGGTATATATGTAGTCAACTAGTCTCCCTCGTTGATGTTAACCTATTTAGGAGATAGTGTCCTGGCCAAGTGACCTTACATACTTTTCCTAGTGCAAGGTGATAGGACTACGCTGCTCGCCTGATTGCTGAAGCACATGCAATTAGCAAAAGGGGGCTTTGCTTGCACAAGCACGCCATTATTAGAACTAACACAGTAACTGCATTCCTTGATGGTGAATTGTAAAGTCTGCGTGCAGACGGATGCGTAACTATTGTTGTTCTTTCGTTAACCCTTTAAGGACTGGACACAAAGGTGCCCGAAAGAAATGTTCACTTTTCATTGAAATGTGCAAAATACACCAAGAATGTGAATATAAATCGAAAAGCAATAAAATCTTGCAGAAGCTTTTCCAGAAATAGGTTTATTGCCTAAGCTCGCTTAACCCCCAGCTACCCATGGCTTCGCGTGGAACTTGTACAGAGAGTGTTTGTCGGATGTGAAACAAAGGTGTAAATTGCATTTGCTCTACATTACTGACGTGATACCACTGAAGCCGGGAAATTAGCATATCTTTCTCATGTGTTGCTTTTTAGCAACACTCACCCATAAAGTATTAAACAAAATTCCTTCGTAGTCGTTCTGATGTGCCGTGTTCTCCCATCTTTATACAGACAATGAGCTCATGATTTCGTCTGTAGACTGTTAACACTATTTATTGCTATATCGGCAAAAAAAAAAAACCTTCAGTTATTAGTCACTGCTTCACGATGCACGTTTCTGTGGCTTGTCTTCATTTTCCGCGCTGTTGACTGTTACAAGCTTTACGTACATTCCATCTGCAGATATGCTTCTCATTCCATTGCTACTGTTTTGAGCAAAAGAAGATGAGTGGGTGGAACAAGTACGCACATCTGCTTGCTGCAGTAGGCTGGACCAGCAGTGAATGCATCATCAAAAAGAAGAAAAAAATGAATAAATAAATAAATACATATATACAGTCAAAACTCGATATAACGAAGTTGTACTTGCAGCGAAAAACTTCATTATATCGAGAATTTCGTTATACCGAGGTTTCGTTAATTCAATAGAACTAAGATGGGGAAATAAAAATGGTTAGTCACATCGCGAATTTCGTTAAATCGAGGTTTGACTGTGTATATATATATATATATGCAGCTCCAATGCGCATATTGGAATCTATGTGAAGAGAAGTATAAGTAAAGCGGTTAATTAAATGCTTTCCAGCTAATGGTGATGCGCACAATTTTGTTTACTTTCATCCTATGCAGTGTGCAATCTCATGGAATGTTTGTTCATCCACCAAAAATGTCACAACTTTATTGTCATGCAGTCCTTGTGCTTATGCACTGCACCGTTCACAAGCTATGCCGAAGTGCAAACTCCGAATCAGGTGAACGCACAGCGCAAGAAGTTTACGCGCAGCGAATATCACGAGGACGAAGGTGATGTATTGTGCTTGTTTAGAGAAGAACGTTGATGACAGGTGTACATATGGAAAAGTACAATATGTATCAAGCAACATTAGAACTTGAAAGCTGGATGCCACATGCAAAAACTTTTGAGCACGAATAAGCATTACAGACTGTTCGAGGCACATTCAACTCTGTGCAGCTGTCACAGATTGCACTCACAGCAGCGTGCCCAGACGGCTGGTGGACCATGATGCGCGAGTTTGGCAGGGACTGGCGCATTCCTGGTGTGCCAGCGCAGAGCAGCAGGCTGGCTGCACTGCAGGCTTGGCCAATGCACCAGGTTGCGATGGGTGGCATGATGTACTGCATTGTGTCGTAGATGCCTAGACCCGCCGTTACTGATCCACCTGCACGCGCAGATGCATGCATTGCTGACACTTATCTTGTCGGGCAGGCATATGTTCAGCAAATAACAAGCCAAGTGGGTAGTATGGCTGGCTCATATGTGCACTTGCGAGGAGTTATGTTCATTGCGTCCGGTCGCACTATGCCTGCCGCTGTCACGGAGCATCAATGAGCCTCAACTTTTGCAATACTGAACATACATTTTCTTTCCTTGGTGAAAGTGGGGCACCTCGCTGAAGGAGGTTCCTGTGCTGAAGAAAGTTGCTGTTACCAAAACATTGGTTCATACTTTCTACCGCTAGGAACAATCTTTTTTTAAATATGTTTGTCGCATTGGCCACTGAGATAAACTATCGACGGCTCCCCCCAGTGGCAAAGCTGTATGCCAAAAAAGCCTGCATGACAGAAGCTCTGGGTACATTGTGAGACTCCTGGCTTTGGTGTTGCAATCAATCATTAATTTGCGTGTAGGCATGTCTTGCCTATCTCTATACGTGTATGCAATCTCTCTCCTTTGTTAGGTAGGAGATCCTTCTTATTGGCGACATCACTACAATTGACCCTCATTATAATGAAGGTGCATCTGACACAAAAATAGCTTTGTTATGTGCAATACTTGTTATAAGCACATATATTCATTACACGCTGACATTGACGAGAAGCATATTTTACTTCACTACATGGGCCAAGGTGTTATATCCTTGTTCATTATATTGAGGTTCAACAGTACAGTAATCATAAATGAAACTTTAAACTCTCCTAACAATTTACAGGCCTATATATTTTACTGCATGGAAACTTCTTGTTTTCCACTAAGCAGCAATCAGCTTGATTGCATTTGGCACTTACTTCCCTCAAGTTATTTCACACTTGATTGCATTTCCAACTCGGAAGACCACTCGCTTCAGAGGCTATGAAACAATTAAATGTGAAACAGATGTCAAAGAGTACAGACCTGGGCTGTTGATGTACATGTGCACTGGCTTCTTGTTGCTCTCGGACTGTAGGAACAGCAGTTGCGCCACAACCAGGCTCGACATCTCATCTGTGATCTGCAAGTGTCAAAGTATGTGCCATTACTCTATATCATCAATTGACTGATACTTATAGAAATATTTAGCCCTTACTCTTCCATTCAGATAATACAGGACTACTCTACTTGGGCAACTGGCAAAGCTATCTGTGTGAAATTTTCGGCATTTAAATGAAACAGTAAGTGTTTGTTGGGACTAGGTCTTTCTTCCTTATTGAGGTCTCAAATTTCCAGCAAGAAGTCACAAAAGTGAAAGTAAATTTGTAACACTGCAACAGAAAGAGATGCCTCAATTCTGTAAACAGCTGCTAATAGTTTGACTGCCAGGTTAACTGCTAAAGCTTTATATTAATGTCCCAAATCATCATAATAAAGTATGCCTAATTCCAACAGCATAGGTGACTTAAATATGCCCACTATTCTCAGGACATATAGGTGCTTGCAAGTTATGCCTCCCCGTAGGAATTTTCGCTTACCTCCCTCTGTCAGGAATTCAGCTGCTGTGTCCCCAGGTTATAGTCTCGGACAATCACTTCCAGGGATGCTCTCGCTTTTGTGAGATTTCGAGTGACTGACGCCAGATGCATCGGTGTCCATGGGCGACATGGGCGTTCCTGGCACTGTGCTGTCCTTGCCTGGCAGTGTGCCAAAAATGCTGTTGTTCATAGACACCGATGCATTCGACGCTAGTCACTGCGAGAGTACGTGTCTCCAAGAGTGATCATCCAAGAATACCGCCCCAGGAACAGAACCTACATCCGGATCGGTGACTAGGGTGCCATATTTGATGAACCAATGTGGCAAGTACAGCATGCATTTTCAGAAACCACAGTCGCTCAATGACGCCATACGCTACTATCATAAATGCCTTCACGATATCCGCAATAACTGGTTTGTGGAAGTCTTGTCCCAGTCCCAAGAATCTGTTGCAAAGTGAAGTGATGATAAACAATTTTGAAGGAAACGTGGAACTGTGATCACACACTCAAGTGTGCTTGTGACAGGGATAGTTATGCCGGAAACTACAAGAACTACAAGACAGAACGCTGAAGGTCGTAGTAGCACGCTGGAAAACAATATTGTTCAGACATCGAAATCGTAGCGCAGACAACTGTAAACTGACTTTTCGCTTAAGTGGCACCTGTTTCATACAATGCATCAACTCACCGGGCCCATGACACACACGATCCGCTCCTTGAGCAGCCTGCTATAGATGTCGTAGGCCCTCTCTCCGCGACCAGTCTGCTCGATCACGATCGGTATGAGCGGGTAGCGCAGGGACCGACTTGTGTGGAGAGACCGGCACGCTCGAGTCCGCCCGGAGAGGCTCGGACAGAGTTTGATCGCCTGCAGATAAAAGTTTTGTTCAGTTTCATCGGGTAAGAAGGAGCACTACCGAATGCACAAACCTTACTACAGCTGTATCTGCGATGGAAAGTACACTCACCTTTCTTAGGAAACTCATACTTGTTCTCTGCATGAAAAGTTTAGCACGGGACAAAACAGAAACCAGACGGCCGCGAGTGATGGCGATGATGCTGCAGCTACAGTTCCACAATTCTATTCGTCTACTTTAAACGTAATATTTCCAAATTAGGAAAGTTTAGGGCTTCTTTTTATATAATTCTATAAGTGTAAGACATGAGACATTTTAGGATAAAATAATATGACTTTAAATAAAAAACAAAGTAATGTTGTTGTTGACGTCATTGTCGCCATTTATTGTGTACATGGCCTTAGAGAACTTTTTAATCAGTAAACATTCTGCAGAACAAAATGCAACACAAGTAGTGGTAAGCACAAAATTAAAAAGTTACTATTTTTTTTTGAACGAAAACAATACTTTAGTTAAAATGTGCCTTATTTTGTTTGTTTGCTGGCCGCTTTGCTTCTACCGGCACTGCCACTCTGCTTCAAACAAACTACTGCATCTAAACGTCCAGTTTATCGTAGAAGTAACTTTTTATTTGTCTATGCCAGTCGCGTGTATGCATTTCGCGTATTTGTGCATGTGCGTTTTCGTGTAATTTGTTTGACGGTAACAGCTACCACCGTGAACGATGGATGACGAAGCCGAGACCTACAAGCTGTGGAGGATTCGGAAAACCATTATGCAGGTATTCAACCCCATATTCTCATTCATCGCCGTGCATTTCGTCGTAGCTGGTGCCGGGTAATGCCAAGATGGCAGCCCCCAGAGCGCGATGTTTCGCATGCGAACCTAATTCTTCCGCGCCGATTTCGTTTCGCGTGTTCTCTAGCTGTGCCACGACAGAGGATATCTGGTGACGCAAGATGAATTGGATCAGACCCTGGACCAGTTCAAGCAGCAGTTTGGCGACAAGCCGAGGTAAACCGCGATACTTGCAGACGTCAACTTCGTGCCTTCCCGAGGTTTCTGCAGTGCGTTGTAATGTTTCGCGATTTTTTATTTTTTTATATGTATATTTTTTTAAATTTCAGTGAGAGGAGGCCTGCCAGAAACGACCTTATCGTACTCGTTGCCCACAATGACGATCCTACTGGTGAGTAAATGTTCCTGTTCCTTATGTGCTGTTGCTGTCAGACCATAATTCAATAAGCGATGACAACACAGTACTACGTTGGGTACTGGTGCTTTCCACTATCGATGAACCATTGTTGTACGAACAGCGCAGTGATGTATGTAAGTTGTATAAAGGGCAGCACATCGCATATTCGTTTCGTCGCCACTTCGATTACCTTACAAAAATCTACTTCCTACGTTTTCGGAAGTCGGCGTGGTGTAGCTGGCCAGAATGCCAGAGTTTGCTTGTGGCCAGTTGAAATCTGATTGGACGCGACGTTCGCAAGGCAAATCAGAGTAAATCTATCGTCCCAGATCTGTTACTTTGTGCATTCAGTTTCACCTGTGGACACTTATTTTTTTTTTTTCTATGTCTTTGTAATGACACTTTGGCTTACTTTTGCAGATCAAATGTTCGTGTTCTTCCCTGATGAGCCCAAAATTGGCATCAAGACAATCAAGACATATTGCCAGCGGATGCAAGAGGAGAACATTACGCGTGCCATTATTGTCGTGCAGGCAGGCATGACGCCATCAGCCAAGCAGGTATGGTCTACTCGCTTTGCTAATTCGTTGCCTGTGTACGTCTCGGTGACTTTTTTTTAACCTTCCGAGACCCCTTGCACATTATATTGCACATTGCCTTTAGTCTTTTTCAAAATTAACACGGAATTACTCAAGTAACTTAAAATATTCATCCCGAATGTGAAGTCCAGTGCATGTGCAACTGTACAGAAGTCTCCTAGCCATATTCTTTTCGAGAAATCTGACACTAACTTGATCTAGGCCTCTGTGTTTTCACAGATGGCTGAAAGCAACCTTGAAGTGTGTTTCAAGTTCCTCGAGACGGCGCGAAAATTCAGGATGCCACAGCAACATGGCAATCTTCTTTATTCCATCTTCATCTTTGCGTTTAGGCAATCAAATGCAGCTTTTACCACGGCAAACATGAGGAGACGATTACTTCTTCCACGTACATGGAGATGCAACTTTTGGCATCTAACCGTGGTATTTAAATTAAAACAGTGTCTTTCACATTCGTAACATACCATTACACAACAATGACTAGCTTGAAAAGCAATTATGTCCCGTAGCTGTGTTCGGGTCTTGGGAGGTGAAAGGGACACTAATGGCGTTTTTCACTGGTTGATCTGGAGCAGGATTTTTTTGCTCCGCGGCAGCAAATCCAAATTTCACTGGTCGAGCTGGAGCGGGTTCGCTACTTTCCGCTGGTTGTTTCGGATCAACTCGCTCTGTGCCGGATCGCTCTCACTTGCTCCGCTGCCGAGGCGCGGATTCGGGCGGAAATAGAACGAGAACCATACGGTCACTTCGCTCGCTGGAGGATGGCGATTTTGGTGGCCATGGAAACACACAGAGCGGAAGACGATTCTTGTGACGTGTGCGCACTGACTTCCGGTACGATCCAGCGCGGAGCATTTTCGCTCTCCACTGGCAGATTAGGATTGCTGAAATGCGAGCACTCGCTCCAGGATTTCGGCAGCCGTTCCAGATCGACCAGTGAAAAACATCATAAGATTAATGTTAAGCCCTATTAGTAAGTTATGCTTCCTCAATAGCAATACAGACGCACTTGTTGTGGGAGGAGGCTTGGTAAGTCAGAAAAGATGTGCAAGCGAAAGATGGGCGCTGACTCCAGCCTCGAGTTCCCACACCAGCTGGGTTCTGACAGTCTCTTCTCTAAAAAGCATGCACATTCAATGGAGTGTTGGAATCTAAATGACACGAAGCTTGAGTGTGTTAGCGAGGTAGCAGCTGTAGCGGGTGACACGAGCGCAGTTTCATTGCCTGTAGCGGTTGTGTGTGGCACGAGGACAAAAAATATGTTTGACGATTGTCAAGAGAAGATTGTTGATGAAATGTGTATGCACAAGAGAAGTACAATACATATCTAAATGCATTTAAGGCTTCCGTCACAGCGACATGCTTTCTCATATTTGGGACGTTGTGGTGTAGTTTAAAGTTCTCAAGTTTTGTCAAGTTTAGTCATTTGATCGTTTAGAAGACAGCGTAGTCCATCTTGTAAACCAAAATAAGTAACTGGGCGCAAGTCGGCACCATCATAATCCGTGAAGTCGCGGCAGGGTGGTGCAAGAACTTCAAGGTGGTGTCAACCCCCCCCATGAAGAGCCATATATAGCTGTGGCACATAGTTGGCAAATTGTGTAATTAGCTTTGCTGAAGCTTAATAGAACTTCTTCTTGGGCAAGTTGGTGGCTTGCTAAACATTGTTCTTTAGCACTAGACGAGGCATACAAAGGGAAGGACAGACACACAAAGCACCGACTGATTTCATGATGCAAAAGAGAGAGCATAGCGCAATTTTCGCGCACATGCAACGCACGACAGGTGGCGGGACAGTGGTGGCTTATCTCCACTGCTACAGCTTTGCCTCAGACAGGTGCATTTCTGAGGATTAAAAGGGGATCAAAGTGTCACTGACACACGTGGGACCTTTAGTTCTGATAAAGTATGCCTCAAGAGTTCATGTGCTGTTCTTTTTTACCGCTCCTGCTTCATATTCTTCTGAGATGCACCTGTTTCAGACAAAGCTGTTGCAGTGGAGATAAGACAGCGCATTCACGCCATCTGTTTTGCATTGTGCATGTGTGAAAATTGGGGACGTATTCTACAACAATCACTTTCGTTGATTGTATCACCTCGGCCATCAGCTACACGGTGATTGACTGGTTGAGCACTACGTTAAGTGACAGTGATAGTATCGCCGAAGTGATTGTCGCAGAATACGTCTCTTACATTATGCTCTCTTGTGCATCATTAAATCAGTGGGTGCTTTTTGTGTGTTGACCAGAAAGGGTTAAAGAAACAGCTAGGGTAAAAATAACCTGGCGCATGCAACATGGCATCTCTCATAGGCACTGCATTGCATGATAATGGTGTGCCCCCTGCGGTCAATAATTCAACTTGCTCTTCCTTTGCTCTACTTCTTTGCTCTACAGGCCCTGGGAGACATGGCACCCAAGTACATTCTGGAGCACTTTCTGGAATCGGAGTTGCTCATCAATATCACGGAGCATGAGGTAAGCAAGTTCACATTTGGCAGTGCAATGGTACAATTGTGCTCCCAGATTTGAAAACTGCAAAGCATGGCCCTCTTCAAGCACTGGAATGAACAAGGCCATGTTATGGTTGAGACTCTATGTACTATGCTATATTTCACAAGTAACTTGCAGCACTACTGCACTGCTAAAGGTAGGAGGTGTACACAGGCACAGATGAATATAGTTCCAGATGAATATCCTTGCACAGATGAATATAGTTCCAGGCCCAACTGTCTCATTATTGGTGGAATTAGAAAGATGTATTTGTTGCTTCGTACATGATACAGTACAGAGAGATGCGACATGTTAAGCCCTTTGCATATACACATTGTATACTGCGAATTAAGGGGGGACGCGGCTTTCGCATCGCGATATTTGGCCAAAAAACCGATTTTTTGAAAATCACATTTTCAGTTTGTATGACTTCTTTTCTATTTTATTTCAAAATTTCGTCACGGAAAATCGCGCGGAAATGATGTAAAAAATGTTTATCGAAGCTAAGGTGGCGAGGAGTTTCTCGAAAATAGCGAAAAAACGGCATTTTTCAAGCCGCGATATCTCCGCAACCGCGTAACCTAGCGCCGCCATCTTGGTCTCTATGGATAGCGCGATTCTCCGTCTTCAAATCTGGCGCCTCGTCCAGCTGCACCAGGCAAGCGCAAGCGCACAGCAAGCAAAAGTTTCAAGGTCTTGCGGCGGTTTCTGATCGGCAGCGCGCGCCACGTGACTGTACGCGGCTCCGGATTGGTCTCCCGGGCGGTTGCCCTTAGCAACCGGCGGAAAGGTCGTCTGCTCGCCGCGCTGACGGCGCTGAGGAGCCGATTTCGCGTCTTTTCAACTCGTCGCGGTGTGGTTTGGAGATCGTATCTCACTCATGATAACGGACCGGCGCTCGCTTGTTAGAGAAACGAAAAACGTTGTCAAGCTCGGCCCTTCTTAGCTTGGAGAACGGCTCTCGTCTGTTATCACGGGCCGGCGATTGTTCAAGAAGAAACGCAAGACTGCGCATCAATTTGGTGCTCGTAATTCGAAGCCACCGATCTCTAAAACAAAGTTTGCTCCGGCGACTTCAGCAGTGACAATGACGGTGGCATGCAGCGCGACGCGGACGTGCAGCTGAGCACCTCAAGCACGGATGGAACATCGTCCGCGCGTATTGGCGAAACTGTTCAGGAACCCAGCCGAAAAAGATGCCTTGCGGAAAAAGAAAGCTGCAAAAGCTCATCAGACCATCAGGTCAGATGGTCAAGCGATGCCGCATCGCAAAGGACACAAAGGACTATAACCCTGGTGCCTATTAAATTTTGACAACTTTGAACCTTGTTTTCTCAGTACAGTTTTTTTGGCATGTTGCTCAGCTTGTGGAGCAGATATCTTGGTAACTACTTTACACATTTTGATTGCGTTTGTTTTGTCAGACTCACTGAACTGTACTTTAGGGGATAGCGCTCTTCTTTTTTTATCCTAGTGTTTTAAGAATTCGTAGTAGGGTTCCTTGTTTGCAGTGTAAGCGTGCTCACTGCAGTGGGACTGGAGAAAACATAAACTACAAATTTTAGTGTCGAAAAAAAATTATTTTGAGAACGCTATCCCCTTCTGCATACATTTGGCTGTGCATACAGTATTTAACAAACTTTTCACTTGATTTCGTAAATCCTCCAGTCCCTCCACGAGGTTCAAGAAAGAAATAATTTGTCTAGCAAAAAGTTTTCATGGTACCGCTTTGAAATTTTTATGAAAGCATCATAGAGCCATTCTTATTCTATGTACCAATTTTCATTGACATCCACCAAGAAACAAGAAAGTTGGTACCGAAAGCCGCGTCCCCCCTTAAGTAAAACTGGCGACTACCGCCGGTAACCGTATCAGCCGCCCTAACTGTGATTATGTAGCAACGTGGCAGCGCCCATGCAATCTAGACCACCCACTTAGATCCAAATTCGCATTTGTTACTGGCTGTGCACCCTGACAACAAGAAATGAATGGTAAAAACCGTCATAACTTAGTTTCATCTCACACTGAGGGCAAAGCATTAGGTATGCTTTGTCATTGTTAGTGATAGCAGCAGCTTGTTGTGACGCTGCTAGAACTACAGAGGTGGCACCGATCCGTAAAAGTGGTTTGATTTCCGATTGGCTGATGGCACAACAGCATTAGCACTAGGGCTGCGTTGATCATGCGGAACACTGTAAAAGCCTGATAGTTCACTGTATCATTAAATTTTTCAGTGTCGGGTTTATTTCAGAGGTGATGCACCCCAATTGTCAGGTTTTTTTTTCTTGGATTACATGAAACAAACACAACGGCTTAATTTTGGTTGCACATAAATAAAAACATGACACTGATAGTAGCAACAGCTTTCTTGATGTGGTCCTCGCATTCCTATCTGACAAAAGGTATGTAAAAAAAAAAACATGGCGGGACAGAAATACAGAAATGTATTGGTACGTCAGTGATGCTGAAAGGGTTAGTTTAATACTCTGCTCTAGTATGGTACGGGATGACAGTGGCAAGCAAACACCAAATAGACACCGAGTAGATGATGTCACACGGGTGAACAATCATAAGGGCGTTCGACCTTACTACTGGCTGAGCAGACTGCAAGAAACTGCTGAGAAAGCGTGCATTTGAAACGAAGCCCCCACTGTCGTATTCATGTAAATGCATCTTATGGTTGTCACGCCGTAGCGCTTGTTGTGTCAATCCAACCATGGAGCATGTATTGACAGGATGGCAAGGCAGGCGTTGAGCAGACAACGCGGTGCAGGTTAACACTTCTTGAGAGGCATTGGGCCTTCCTATTGGCTAAGGAATCGTGCAGCTCACACAGTGCTGCTAGGAACTACTGAGATAGTGTATTTGTGGTAGCATGTCTATAACCAAACCTTCGATTACTCTTCGTACAGAAGAATGGCTGTGTGTTTAACCAATATCTTGCAAGAAGGAGCACGTGTGTTCATGGTTGACAGGTTCACATTGGCTTCACGAAAACTTGCTCATATAATTTTGTGTGCGTTTTACTTGTTTTTCCACCACAATGTAACATTTCAGTCAATTGTTAGCATTTGTTTTGTCCTTTTAAGTTCTCTGCTGTCCACGCTATTTAACTCGTACTCCGTCAAATTCGCACACACACACAATAGGGAAATTTTGTAATTTGTGAATGCACTTGACCGCATATAATTTTTCGCCAGCTAATGGTGTCCGTAACCGATTCAGTGTCATTGACGTTTCTGTCCATCCGTGTCACTGATGTCAGATAGGAATGAGAGGACCATACCAAGAGAGCATTTCTCATTATCCATGTCATTCTGGCCCCTATGCATAACCAGAAATAAACCGTTGTGTTCGTTTTATAATATCCGATAAAAAAAAAATGCCCGATGCTGGAGGTGCGTCACCTCTGAAAAAACCCGGCACTGAAAGGGTTAAAACAAAGGTGAAGTACAGGCTGTGCATTCTAACATCTTGGCTACTGCATGCAGATTTATCGCAGCAGCCACACTGTCATATTCTGCCACGTAAAACGCGCTGGCAGTACATGCACAGTTGGCAATCAACAATTTTACAGCATCTGTGATCTCCATACATTTGCTTATGACTGTACTTGCTAGCTTAGCCTAATGATTGGCTGCTACACCAAGGTTAGTTTTGGCAAACTGCCATGTTGAATGCTGGCGTGAAAGAGCAGTGACATCACATTTTTTCATCTCACTTTCATCAATCACTGTTGACCTAGTGATAATAATACATGGGGTCAGCTGATGCAAGACAGCAGTAATTGTAGACCACTAGGAGAGGCCTTCATCACGCAGTGGGCGTGAAATAGGCTGATGATGAGGATGATGATGATGGAAAACTGGAGACTGAGATTATGGGATCGTGGTAAAGCTGTACTGAAAAATGAATTTGTAGTATCTTGTAAGCCCATGAATGACTTCAGAAGTGTTGCTAACCCCTCCTGTCTTCCGGTTCTCATTTTCAGCTCGTGCCAGAGCACGTGGTCCTCACCCCGGAGGAGAAGACTGAACTGCTTGCGCGATAGTATCCTTTTGCTATTTACGCGTTTTGTTTGCATGAGCGTTCTCCTACACTTGTGCCTCACTAAGGGTGCATTCACGCCAGTAACTGGCAGAGATCGCATGTCTAGTATTCACGCCACAAGGGTGACCTGCCCATTGCCACACCGAAATGTCTTGTAACTTGTGCCAGGTGCATGAGTTTGCATAGCCATTACCACGTAAAAAATAACCGTAAGCATAGTTTTGTGACTCCATTTGCGGATCTGAAAAGTCTAGCATTGAGCAACTGACCGAAACAGTCTCTTCTTGACCAAAGTGCCTAACTTCATCACATGACCCTTGGACTCACTCGTGTGAATGTGCCCTACATCCAGATGTGCTGTTGGTAGTGAGTGGTTGTAGACACATGAAAGCTTTCACGCATAACAGTGATTAGTGTGCAGCAGGCGTCTTAGCTGTTGCATTCTTAGTCATCAGCAGGGGCAGTTCCCTGGACAATCCAGTCTCCAACTAACCTTTAAGGACGAGTGCTTTCATGTTTGAAAAATGCTTGCACAGCTTTCTTGGTTGATGCCAGCTTCATGTTCCATGACATTGCAAGATTTCAGTGAGAGAGAAGAGAGTAAAAAAAAATTGGATTCTTGTTTTTCGGGTGTGGAGCTCTTGGCATCTGACATACTGCTTTTTAGGCTAAGATGCAAGTGGTCAGAGTGGCTTTTGCTGGTTGACTTTTGCTGAAATTATATTTTATTATCAATGACAGGTCAAGAATGCAGGAGAAGCTTCTCCTACGTAAACGGGGTGAACCTGCTTCCCGTGTCTGTGCTTCTAGAAGGTAGATCCCTTATGCTCAATCCACCCAATGGACTGGACCGCGAGCTAATGGGTCACGTGATGCGAAGACTGGACACAGTCTGACTGTTTGCAGCATCTACACTGTGGCCTGAAAATAGCAGACAAAAGAAAACACTGACTGCTTCGTACTGTTGACTCCACAAATCTGCCAAATGATACCAGTCTGCAGGCGATTATGCATTTCGCACAGTTTATTTGAACTGCTCGCCCCACTGGCTTAAATGTTTCGACAAAGAGCATATGAAGGTTAAAGAACACTGTTGTCAAGTTGAGAGCCATCAATCTCTTCAAAATCCCACAGTTTGTGTGTAAAAAAAGATTTGGCAGAATCGACTGTACCTGACATCTACGTAATGCGAACCATTGCGCCAATTACTGCAGCACGAGACACCGAGACGTGTCAAGCTGCTTGGGCCCTGTCCGCTCATGACAGCACGTTGAATGAACAAGCGTTTTCCTTGCCGGGCACTCCACTACTGCATCTAAACTTTCAGACACATCAACGCTCACATCCAACAGTGACACTAGAATACGATGCCGCTCGAGCGAAACTTATGCGAGGCCACACCTTGACACCATTCACACTCAAAGCACTTGGCTGGTTCTCCCTTCGTCGTCCTGTGGGACGGCCGCCACCCAAAGCATCCGCAACTTCCCATCCTTGAAGTCAGATTTGTTCGTATTATTTGTTCACATTTGTGCTTCCAGTACGCAACATACTATGTATTGGTCGCTAGCGCAAGCAGTGTGCTGTGGCTGTTGGTGCATCCCTCACCTCGTTCGGGTGATCCCTCACCTCGTTTGAGATCTGCTACTCCTTCCATGTAATAATGTCAGATTTTGCAGCATAAAAGTAGGAGGCTTAATGTTACGTCTAATTACATGGCACATACCTATATCTTTCATTTGTGGCAGGCTATTTTTCGGTTGTGAACACAAGGACTGAGGGTCATGGTGGGTCTTTATGAAAGTATAAGAGGGCTAATGCCTGACCTCACCTGGCATTCTGAGAACCTTCTTACACACAGGTTAGAAAATGCACAAGAGAAAAGTTGGTGTAACCCCTTTTACTCACTGGCATACTGGCGAAGGTGGGATTGGTTTTCCATGCTATTCATGTCCCCACCTTCGCCTGAGCAAAGGAGAAAGAAGAAAAAAAATGCAGATGAAGGGGTGGTTCACTGGTCCACGAATGCATGTTCGCTTCAAAGGACATTTGTCAATGCATTCTTGGCCTATCACTGAGTGTAGTTTGCCAGTAAAGTGTACTACAAATATATCTCGAATTGCTCAAGGTGACTGTGAAAACTACTGTTGGTCTCGCTGCCCGTGAAGTGGCGCATTGTTTAATTTTTCAGAGGACCAATTTTTCTGACATGCGTGGTAATTCGGACACCTTTGTGGCACCACCACGTAACCCATAGAGCCAATGTATAAGGGTGTCTGAAATTTCAGACGCTGAAACCCTGTGCCATCCGATTTTCCAGACTTTTTTTTGCCATGACTGCAGGTCCAAAATGGCATTTTTCGAAGTCACCTTCGCAGCCGTCTTTATTAATCTCTCAGCCTCAAAACAGCGCTTTCACACGCCGATCCATTGCATATGCCATTTGTGTTTGGCCACATGGTGTTTGGCCTAACACGATGTGGCCTAACACCTGGGTCTAAAAAGCATTGCATGATGCCAGTTCCCTAAAGTCAGCTTCGCCGAAGTACAGCAGTGTTACGTGGTGAAGCATACGTAATGTATTGCTGCGAAGCATGTGAAGAGTTTAACACTTTCGTGACCGCGGGAAAATCGGTAGTTTTCGGGTAGTCTGGCTATTATTTTTTTTTCCTGCCACAGGAAATTATTCATGTTGAAGTGTATGGTATCAAATTGTAGAAGAAGAAATTATCTTTCCAACGGTATTAATTTCAAGCAGCATATTTATTAAAAATACTACGAAAAAAATTATCAAAACAAAAAAATCGCATCAAGAAAGAGAAAGATCGATAAAAACATCAATGCTGCTTTGCACAAAAAAAATATTTAAAAAAATTGAAATATACATTTTCAAGAAAAGAGATATATGAAATCAGCCTGCAAATATAAGCTCTGTATCTACAAAAGTTCTTGAGGCACACGGGTACACACAGCACTTCGGAGCGCGATTCCAAGGTGCACTCCCGGCCGTCTTCGTGGACAAAACTCGACTCTGCGCGACCGCCGGTAAATGATCCCGTCCGAACGACGTTTACATCTTGCAGATAAGAACTGTGACCTTTAGAACACGCTGGAAATCCTTACGTCGATGCGCGGCAGCGATTACACGGTCCGAGAAGAAAGAAAAACTCAACGGCTGATACCCGTCAATGTTCCGGGGCGGTTTGCCGCACTTCCTTCGTCCGTAATGAAGTCCGACGAATCGAAGTCTTCCGAGTCTGTGCTGCTGCGATCATCTGCAAATCCAGCCCAGATGCGTTGGAAACCGTGGAAACTCACCGTTTCCGTGGAGCGGACGCGCGCGACGTAGATGCCAAACGACGAGCCCTCGTCACCCCGACTATGCAGGCGCTTTAAAAATCCCCGCGCGGTGGAAAAGAGAAACACAAAACTGAAACCGATAAAATAGTCTCTCTTTTAACCCGCTCGATGGCGCTAGCTGTCCGGAGCGCTCAGAGAGGCGCGAAAATTCAACTTGTACCATCGACAACATACTGTCGACGGGAACAGGCGCCGTCACGAAAGTGTTAAAAGAGCCACTTTCATGGCACATTACACATGCACACACACCCACCATCTGCTGTCACAGTACGAGCACCGAAATGCCTAATAATTGTACTGGTAGGCCTTCACAGCTATTACAGACATGGATGTGGTGATTTGGGCACTTGCAGGCAGTAATAGCCATGTTCTTTTTTTTGTTGACATTTTCGTAGTCACAAGGAAGGGGTCCAAAAAATCGGGCATTGACTCTTGCTGAAACTCCAAGCCAATGCTGGTTACAATTGATGATGCTGTCATTAATTATCTATAATGCAGCATTCGTGGTATCATTCCAGATTTGGCGCACAGGTACTAATCAAATCAGGAAAGACGAGAAACAAAGATGTTCATGTCAGTATTCCTGTAATAATTGCTTGCACGCAGCCATTTACTGCAAAAGCAGTTGAAAGCTCTAAATTGGGTTTATTAGGTCTGTCTGTCCATCCCTTTGGCTGTGTGCCACTACCTAAAGCCCGCGTTGCCCTCATAAGGCCACCTTGTTGTCCTGTGCTTCACCTTCACTGTACACTCTAAAAGAAGTTTACACCCTTCGGGCTGTATCTCTTCCCCAAACAATAATTGTCGTCTGTATTGCTTGCGTTTCCATTCCAAAAAAACCTTGTGCTCGCTACTTTTTCGTCAAGAATGCTATGACACGCTGATAATGTGCATGCCGTTCGTAACCTTCATGTAGCGGGCTCACAGCATTGCATATTACTTGCAGAAAGAATTGGAATGCATAGTCGACTAATTAACAAAAATGCACTAATTTATATTTTAGACTAATTACCTTATGGCCTATATTGCAATTTACAAATTCTGGCCGTGGCGTTTGCAAGGCGATCCGGATCCACTTGGAATGAATTCCCAGTTTCTAGATATTAATTCCCAAACTTTGCGGAGAAATGCATTGACGTTCTAGTTAATTTCTTAAGAAAACGTTGCTTTATGCATTTAAGCACGAAAGTCATTGGAACGCCAACGCATTTCTCCGCAAAGTTCGGGAATTATCTCGAAACTGGTGTCATCCCGAGAATTCGTAAATTGCCATATGAGTCATAAGGTAATTAGTTTAAAATATTAATTAGTGCATTTTTGTTAATTCGTCGATTATGCATTTCAATTCTTTCTGCAAGTAATGTCCGCCTCTTCGAGTAGACCAGCCCATGAACTAGAACTGTGCTATCCGCCACAGGCAACCTGTAAAAAAATTTCAAACTGTTCGCTGAAACGCCATGTAGTATATGCATAGCTTTTTCCTTGACTGGCACCTGCAACACAGCAAGTTGAAGGAAAACCACCTGATGAGGATCCAGGCTGGAGACCCCGTGGCACGGTACTTTGGACTCAAAAGGGGACAGGTATTTCAGCTCCTCCCACATTTCTTAGGTTGTGGGAATGTGAGTGGTGCCATATGAAATGTCAGTGATAGGGCGGCCTACCAATTTGAAGTACATGATAGATATATGCTTCAGCATTCCACTGAAGTCGGGCGGGTGGCAAATTTTCCTTTTGTGAAACTTCCTGCACCCTCTGGATTGGCACAGAATGTATTTGATTAAATATTTTGTTTCAAGCTTTTAGCTCTTTGATTTGTTGATTGATTCAACCTCACACTGCTATCAGCTTTCTGGTTAGCTGAGAGCGGTAACTGCCGCAAAATGGCAGCACTCATGGGTTTAACTTGCGGGTTAAATTCCCGGAACAGGATGAATTTCTAGTCTGCTGCCGAGTTTGCTCTTTGAGGGCACCACATTACTCCCTTTGTCGCATTTTCTCCATTCACGTGAATAGTGATTTCTTTTCTTGCGTGATGGAACCCTTGTGTTCCTGTAGCACTGGAGATATTCTCGTGTGAAAGGGGTGACAGGCAGGGGTGACAGGACGACATGTTCAATGGGCAAACTTGTGCCTTCTAAACGAAGCTGCACCTCGGCAATGGCAATTGAGGCACAGAACCAATAGTTATTTGGTTGGTGGACGTCGCCCCCGATTTAACCCTTGGGTGCTGGAGAATTTTCTGAAGTTCAACAAAATATATATAATAGCCTTTAAGTTCAAGTGCTATTTATTGGCAATTTGTTGCTGAACATTTAACAAATTTTTAATATGAAAATGCAATCAAAAATTACAACTTATGCAAATTAATTTTAATTCCAATAATTAATACTCCTCGAGCAACACAGCCTCTTTGTCACTGTCATTGTTCCTTAAAGACACCTCGCAATCAAGTCAAAGTCCTCTGAATCAGAGTTCATAAGATGCATCGTTCAAAAAATGTGTGGGCTTTTTCACTGGTCCTCCTCGTCAGAAAACAAGAGATGCAACTAGGACCCGCAGTCGATAAGCTTTGTCACGCCATGTGTCGTATAAAAATAATACCTACCCTAAAGTTTTAGTTTAACAACTTCTCATTAGATGGTGCAACCAGTCTACAGATGTTTCACGTTCATGAATGATCTCGGACACAGCCACAGGGGTTCATCGGCACCCATACAATGTACTCGCACACAGCACTTAAGGGCTAAAGGCTTAAAGAGCATTGCTGTGCATTCTAGGTCCACCATTATTCGCTACAACAGTTCTAAAATCAACTACACTGTATTTATTACATGCATTCTGATGAGAGGGACCTGTTGGTCTAGAATAAACAGCAACCACAACTCGAGAAAAAAGCTCTGTGCGTCAGGCACATCATAGCATGTATCTGAGAAAAAAAAAAGTGGTAACAGAGATGACAAAGCAAGAGAGGACAGAACACATGGCAAGCAATAAATACACATGGTGGTATTGATGGGAAATTCTCTGGTTAGTTTTTCATATTGCAGAATACAAGAGTATTTTTGTTCACTTCACTGAACAGTTTATTTAATTGAGAATGTAGCCCTATTGAACCTTATAGCCCTATTTCATTTTTGTTGTGTGCCACAGAAGATTGGTGCCGCTAAATGTCGCTCATGTCATTCATTATGGTGATGATTTCGCTTCGCCAATGGTTATGTGGCTCCATTCGCTGTTCCTTGCCATTGCTTTACTGAAAGTATATTGAAAAAAACTGCATTAACATGTAAAGGGGGAGGCTTCCTCAAAACTTGTTTGTATGATCATTAGGAACTTTTACATTTTGCGCACCCAAAGTTTGAGGATGCAAATTGCTGGGTTTAAAAAAAAAAAAAGCAAGGTGTTCAAAAGAGTACAACCACGGCATGGTGCGTTAGGTGCACAAGGGTCGCTTTGGGTACCCAAAGTTGTTTGGGTGCACAAAACGTAAAACTCCTTACTGTCTTTTCTGAGCTACAAAATAATCAGACTTGTACGCATTACAGGAAAAAAATGTAGCTAACCACAATTATTTCATTAAAAAATGCTGTTGATAATAGTCACTGGTTACTGCCTCGAGAAAGTAATTGAGTAATTGTTAAAAAGTAGTTGATTACTTCTGGCCTTACGCTCCTCCAAATTTTTGTTAACATCGTACAAATACAGTAAATAGAAATAGCTGGCCTGGATCTTTCAGTATATCCTCTGCAGCCCTTCAAACATTGTTTATCTTCACTGGCAATTACTTTTTAAAACATTTTGTCCATCCCCATCCCTCGTTTTCTTGTGAAGACATCAGCAGCGACGTTGAAAACTCTCTCGGTGTGCATGCTGAAAGGAAGGGCAGTGTTATACCGTACCAATACATTGCACCCAAAATTGTGGTTACTCAAAGCCGTGATGTTCCTGCTTGGATCCGCTATAAAGCGCAGTGCTTCATTGTGGCTAAGGCTCAGAGAAGACGCTCCCGATAGTGAAAAGCTCAAAAAATCGTCCTGAGATGATTTCGTGGCATCGACATCTGAAGTGGCCATTGCTATCAAGTCGTAACTGCACCTGTTCAATTCGTCAATGTTACGTGAAACAAATACTGAACATCCAGGTTTGCATGTCTTGACATGCGTATCTGAGAGGCTGCACCTTGGCATGGCTGCAGGCATTCTACTGTAGTTCCTGCCATATTCAAGCGCTAAAAGTTTTGTCGCCTGTTACAGCTTGTCGCATCAATAAAGTAACTGGTTACATGTGATTGGTTACTGAAAAAGTAATTGAATTACAGTATGCATTACCGAGTAAAAAAAAGTAAGGTCAATTACAGAATTACTGAAGAGTTGATTACTATTAATAATTACGTGTAATTTGTTGTGTACTAGTCTGCAAATAATACGCTAGTTCAGTTTTTCATTCTCTTCTCAATTATTCTCCAGGTTGTCAAGATCATTCGGCCTAGTGAAACTGCAGGACGTTACATCTCATATCGTCTGGTGGTGTAGTGTAAACAAGTGCTTGGTACTTTTAAAAAGGTACAGAGGCAGGCATCAACCTGACACCCACGAGCCATCACCACCATGTCCAATGCTGCATCAATGTCACTGTCCATCGCTGAGGAAGCCAGGTCGGCTCTTTTGGAAC
Organism: Dermacentor silvarum; assembly: GCF_013339745.2. Lineage (NCBI taxonomy): Eukaryota > Metazoa > Arthropoda > Arachnida > Ixodida > Ixodidae > Dermacentor > Dermacentor silvarum. Next base: position 48,775,819 of record NC_051164.1, on the reverse strand, counting down.
ACGGGCATCCTCCGACTCCACCGAGTGTTGTGCGGTGCGGTAACTGGTGGCTTAAGCAACTTCCATTACTTTGAAGACTGTGGCCTAACTAACGAGCCTAAATCTGTCATCAATCTTATCACTTATTAAAACTATTCAATTGTTGCATTTCTGCAATATTTTGTGTCACAAATTGCATAATCTGGTAGAGCAGTGACATTAGTTGGATTTCATGAATTTCCACGGCATCGGTCACTGAACAAAGAAATTACTCTGCACAGGTGTGAACATTCAAAGGGAAATTTAAGCACACCTTTGTGAACATTCCTTGTTCCGGTGCCAGCCAGTATGTAGTCACCACTATCACGCAGAACGTGAGCTGTGATTTTGAGCGTGCTTGAGACATCTCGTAAAAGATATCGCCGCGCTATTTGTTATAAGGCATTCTTGTAAATGATATTTTCCTGATGACTGCATTAGTCTCTCGCCATTAACACAGCTTCCGTCTGTAGCATTTCTGTCCAGTGCCCTTCTTGGACCTTGCACAAGAGCGCTGCTTTTACCTGTAGCAACGCGCTTTGTACTTGTTGACTGAATCGCAGAGTTCCTGCAAAAAATTACGAGACGGAACTCTGGTGCTAGTGCCTATGGGAGCCGCAAATATGGTTCAGCCGGCTTGGGAGTGATGCACAGTTCGTGGATTTGCCTAAGCTTTGTCTTTCTGATTTTAAGCAAGTTTCCAGCTTTGCAAAACGATTATTTTCTACAAAATATTGCACATAAATGCAACGTTTCACAATTATGCGTGTATGGCAGGGACCAGTTGTGTTTCTGTAGTCAGAAAGCTACGAGTTCCTAGAAATTGGGGAAAAATAAAGTGTAATAAACACCGTCGCAAGAAAGTTTGAAGTAACAAACGTGAAGATTAGGCAAGTCCGTGTACTGAGCGCATTCATGGCTAACTGCCATTGCCACGTTAGCTGACTGATCGCAGTGCCAGTGGTACCTCTATACTAGTTCTTCTTGTAAACTATATGGAACAATGTGGCCTCTGAGACTGCACGGGCGCACAAGGAGCGCCGGTGCCATTTCAGAGGCCATGGATTCATCGCTTGTGTACTTATCCTTTTATTAATGATTTCCTTATCTAATTCTTTCGTTCACTCGCAAATACTGTGGGCAGCAGCAACACTGCCTGATTTTACGAGAGGCAGTATTGCTTTGTATTCTCTGAGCCCCATTAACAAAAGTTCAGCTATTTAAAAAAGGCGGGGGGGGGGGGGATATTCAGTGCCGATTTTGCGGTAAATGCGGGAGAAATTCGTCAGCATTACGTCGCACCTCTTCGAGGTCCCAGATTCATGATTTAAAGCGCGTTCGTCACATTGCATAATGTTCATCAGGAGCTCACTCGACGTCAGCATTACGTCAAACATCTTGGATCCCTGATTCGTGATTTAAAGCGCATTCACCACATTGAGAAATGTTGATCAGGAGCTCACTCGACACACTTCCTGTGTCTTTAAAGAGCGAAGTGCAACTGATGGTGGTCGGGAGCAGACCACCGTCAAGTGTACTATATACAGGGTCCTACATGTTTCGCTGCGCCTGTTCGAAAAAAGGTTTTACGCTCACCGCTGCACTGTTCTTGCTCAAATTTTGCAGAAAGATTGCATTTTGGAGTGGGCTTCGTTTAATATAACACTTACCACAGTCAGTTGCCTGGTTTTTAAGAGAAAAGTGCAAGAGCTGCTGCAGTGATGGCGCTAGCATACACTTTTGTCACACTGCAAACCTCCCTGACCGGCTGCTTTCTGCAGGTTGGCATCCTGTGAGCGAAAAATATTCTATACGACACTAAATACTTCTACCACTGAAGTTACTTACACTTTGTCTTACATTCTTTGCAAAGTTATTCCTCAGAATTTTCAGAATGGCGACCCACAAAGAAATGTCGTGAAACGAAACACCGACAGGGCATGCTTCTCTTAAAGGGGTAACAGCACACGCAGGCGAGGACAGAGCAAGGAAAGAACAGGACACAGTGCTGTGTCCTGTTGTTTCTTCATTCACGCTTCCTAGTTGCCGGAAAGCGTGAGAAGCAGTGCGGGATCTTTGAATGCTGTCGCGTTCCACTCTTTAAGAGGAAGCTTTAGCTCGCGTGTTCCTATCTAAATACATGTCATAGGAGAATTCGTTTTTCTTGGCAACCACTGCACCAAATTTGACGAGGTTTGTTGCATTTAAAAGGAAAACTTAAAATCTAGTGACTGTTGGTTTAGAATTTTTTATTTAGGTCGTCAATTTTTTTATAAAAAATTCAGATTTCCAGAAAACGAAACTATCAGGTTTACAACTCTTAACTCTGCAATGAAAGTTATATCGCAGTTCTGTAAATTACATCTAACAGTAAATCCAAAGCGGCCAAAATTTATATATTACACATGAATTTAAATAAAATTAGTAGTATGGAAATACAGCTTTTGCAGAACCCTTGTACACAACGTAAAAAGTTCACGTAAGATGTAAATTGACATATAGAATTTGTCTGCTTTCAATGATCTAAAAGATGCCGTTTACAGAACCGCGATATCTGTTCTTGATGCAGAGCTATTAATTCGTAAACTTCGTGCTTCTATTTTTTTTTTTTTCGAACTTCCGAATTTTTGAAAATTCTAACAAAATTGAGGCCCTAAATCGAAATTCCGCTTGCAACCGTCACTGGAATTTATCTTTCTCTCCCAAATGCAACAAATTTCATTATACTCGGTCCAGGGGTTATGTCGGAAAAGCGTTTCTGCGTTTTACATGTATTTGAATAGGCCGCGTCGGAGTTGGGCTCAAGCTAAAGCTTCCTCTTAGACACGAAACTTAAGCCTCCTCCAAATTCTTACACGCCCACACACATCCCCTCTCTACTTTCACCATGTGACCGGATTCCCACACTTTTTACCACTTTCACACTTATCATGCGAACGCATTAAAAAAGAAAGCTAAATTGATTTGGTGTATGTTTCGTTTGTCGACTAAAAACGCGAAGCGCTCGTGAGCGCCAAAAGTTGCCCGCGCTGGTGACGACAGTCTGGCAACGCAGAGGCATGCGGCGGCCATCTTGTGTCGTCTGCTTCTATTTATTTCTTGCGGCGCCTCCGTTGGTGCGCGCGCCGGGGAGCCGTAAAACAGCAAATTGGATGATATTCACGCCGCACGAAATCGCGTCTCCGGGGCCGTCGGCTGCTCACGCAGGAGAGAGCGGAAAACGCACTTGGCCAGCTCTTGAGAAGGGAGGGATCCAATTGATTGGATCTCGGCCGGGTGATCCGGCTATGCGGGCCGGATCGATTCAGAGAGGCAAACATACTCGAGAACAGGCGATTTCGAAAGCGAAACGTTGCGTTTGTAGAGAGAAAAAAGAAAGCGCGGGTCTTTCGTTTCTTTTACCCAATTTGGAACCGCCCTGGGTTGCTGCCTGGCATTGATCCCGAACCATGGAGGCACGTTTGGTTTCTTTGCGATGTAGTACAGTTCAGCGTCTGCTTCGGCGGCGCCAGAGAAGAGCTCTATGCAAATGCGCTTTTGCGTGCGCTTTGATTTCGAAGGCCGATTAGTGACGGCTGGGTCGAGGCGGCGGTATGAGCGATTGAACGGCACGGATCACAAAAAGAGAGCGATGAGTCAGCAGCTCAGCGCGGGCACCGAGCTGATGCGAATCCGCGGTTGAAAGGAGTTTGCGTGGTTTGATATTTAGCGCTCCCCGCTTTCGGCGTGGGCTGTCTCCGTCGTCATTATTTACGTTGGTTTGTTCAGTTTTTATTATTTTTTTTCTCTCCCCGTTTGCATTTCTTCTGCTGCTGCTGATTTCTGCCCCTGGAGCAGACGAACACCGTTGGGAGGCCTCTGTTTGCTCGCGTGTCTCAGTTGACCTTCAAATTTTGTCACTTGTGGTGGCATTTTGTAACGTCCGCGGTTTATCGTTGCTTTACAGCGTGTCGTTCTGTGGCATCTAGTTATTTAAAACACGGGTGTCATTAATTTATGTTCAGAGCGGTAGTATATATATATATATATATATATATATATATATATATATATATATATATATATATTCATTTCTCTCTCTGTCCTGTTTTGTTCCGATTGGTACGGACAGTCTACAAAATGTGGGCACTGTACGGGCGAGTCGTGGTATGAGGGTTAAAAGTGATTGGCTAATGGACGCGTGACACGTGGTTCACAGGCTTCCGTCCCGGTTACAAAACGAACGGAGGCGTGCTTGGGAGCAGCGCGAACGAGTAAACAAGAGTTGGCACGCTTGTTAGGCATTGCTAAAATGCGTTTAATCAATTCAGCTTACATAACACCAGCTTCACACGTGCACTCTCAATTGCCAGTCAGACGCCGAGCTGTTGAACTAGTCGAAACCCCATCGCCCCGACGAAAACTTACCGTCGTCTAACGAAGTCTCTTGGGTCGCTCTATAAGAACAGCTCGATGACAATTATCGTTCTTGCCGCTACTAGCCAGATATGCTACCCGATGTCTCCCGCCAGCTTCCCCTGAGAATCCGCCAACGAAACTTGCGTCACCGTTGGCGCCCTTGTAACTGAGTTCGTCGCGCTGGAATTATTTACGCGAGGTGTCCCTGCAAGCGCTCATCAAACGCTTTTTTTTTTTTTTTTTTACCCCTCCGCCAGCTTTCGTTAAATCGTGTTATTCTGTACATTTCCATTTTAAAATACCGTCTGGAAAGCAGTCTGCTCGGAAGTGAAGCAGACGATCATCTGTGCGAATGTCGTCTGCTTGCGTCCCCGTGGTGGCGGCCTTTTCTTTTTCTGCTTTGCGGTGGTTTTTCTTTTTCAGCTCGCGTGGCGTAAAAATTAATGGCGGCGCTTGACGACGCCTCTCTGCGCGCGATGCGGCGGACGGGATGATCGCTCGTCTCGTCCATAAAAGAAGAGTCGCATCGCGACGCGTGGGAAATGGACGTCCGCGTGAAGGACGTTGTGCGGGTGCCACGTTTCGACACACGCACGCCGCTGCAGAAGTTCGCGCGCGCCAAATGGCTCTTCTCCATTTAGATTGTGTGACCGACGCCAGGGGGTCATCACATCCTCCTAACGCTATAGGGACATGCAACGCTAGGTAGGGAGCTAGGCCACGCTATGTAGGGAGCCCAAATGCGTTAATTGCGCGTAGGCTCACTTTCCAGAAAAAGAGTCTCGCATGAGCACTTTCAGCTCGCGACTTTGTGGCTATTGCGGTGAAAAAATCCGCCAAATAGAGATTAAAACGTGCCACTTCCTCGGCCTTCCTACTATCTGGTTAGCGTGAGCGATTCGGCGTGTTTATGGCCACTTGGGCGAGGGGCAATGCGCTTGATATTGGCGAGACAGCGCAACAGCAGAGGAGGACTGTAACTATAATGTACACACGACCACCGACTCAACTACAAATTTATTGGCGAAAGAAATTATTATATGTGTAACGAAAATTGGTAAAGGTAAAGACACTTCCGTTTGTCAATGTGAACGGTCACTTACCGGTCCGAGCCAAAGCTACCTAGAACAATAGTTGACGGAGCTCAAGCTCCTTGGGAATGCGCTTGAGCTGATGTAAGTTTAGTTTAGCTTTAGTAGTTTTACTTTAGGAAGTTCAGTTTATCTCGGCAAGGTTAGTCTTTGCCACGCTCTCCTCAAATCCTGAGAAACACAGGCGTACGAGATAACAGACGCGACAGACGTCTGCCGAACGAACTTCCCGGAGATCGTGATTCACTGTCTTCTGGTAGGCAGCCGCGTCGTAAAGTAACGGGAATTATCATTGTGTAGAATAATTTAGCGGTGACGACGCGTACGTGAGCAATGCGATGGTGACGTTGCTATCCTCCTCTTGATATTTGGAAACGTCTTTATGCTCAGAAGCCGGGAAAGTTTAGACTTTCACTTCTGTAGTGGATCGAATCACGGTATGTGCCAGCATGCGTCCACAGCTTGAAACTTTCAAACCGCCGCGGGTTTTATGTGCGCTGAGACGTGGCACTTTGTGTAAGCGCCGCATTTACTCGTGTGATGTCACGCCTAGGATGTCATATGTGGTCAAATCAAGTTAATGTTCGAGGCCGTGGCGCAGCCAGATTTTTTTTTTTTATGGGGGGGGGGGTCATTGAGATCATGTCATGAGTGGCGGCACTGGTGAAAGTGAATGGCTTTGTTGCTCGTTTTCATCTGTTCCGTGCGACCGTAAGCACACTGTAAGAAAAGATTTCACCCTTTGGGGCTTACCTTGGCCCACAACTATAATCTGTCTTGCCCGCTTTTCCTTTGGTGAACGCTGCGCGCCCGGCGGTACTTCCAGGCCACGAACGGCATGCGGGTAGTAAGCTTGGCATAGCGTTCTCGACGTGAAAGTATAGCGAGCGCAAAGTTTTCGAGACAGGAAACGCAAGCAAGGCAGATGACGATTATTCTTGTGGCACGAGATAAGCCGCCAAAGGGTGCAAACTTTTTTTTTTTTAAGATTGTATAAGACATCTGTGTTTAGGCGGAATTGACATTTCCCCCTTCTGGTCTAGCTGACGCATCTTCTAGTTATAGCTCCACAAATACTTTAGTGCGGAACGGAGGTTAACGGTCTAGTCGAGTCAACACGACTTCATCGGAAGAACATTTGGCGGATTTCCGACTTCCTCGCATGAATGTCGTTTGTTTGTTTCCTCCCCAGGCTTCGCGCAGCAGACCGTAATAAGCACCTCCTTTAGCTTGCCGCTCCGTTCTCCGTAGCAGAACTAACCTGGCTTCGTCTCGTCTTGGCTGTCTGTCGCGTCGTGTGGCCGTGTATATTCTTCGTCTGCTCGAACAACGGTGAGGGTACAGTGTACTAGAAGGGGGCAGTGGGCTTACTCAGCCGCTCCTCTGACGCAGTCAGCGTCGCATCCAAGAGGTGGCGCCACTGGCAACTTCAATGGAAGCTTTGCTTGCAGAAGCTTTGATTTTCCTTGCGTTTCTGGCGGTTCAGTTCGAAGCAGTTCACACTCTTATTTGTTTTTAGTTTTGGCGTACTTGACAGTCTTTACATATCTTTAGCAAGCACTATATTTGTTTAGGCCACATGATATTTGCCATATTAGAACCTTGTGGAAAAGGAAGACGGCAACTCTTGGGCAGGTGGTTACAACATCTTTATTGCAAATCATGGTGGGGTCTCAGGGTGGCCCCTGTTGGGGGCGACTCCCTCGGCCCAAGTGACGATTTTTAGTGGGCAATTTGCTGCCTATCCTAACTCTTAGACCTTTTGTGCAAAGAGCTCGTCGCTGACGGACGTTGCTTATGCGGAAGGGGCCTTCGAATTTTTCGAATTATCGGGCAATCGTAAAAAAAATTTGAAAACGGTTTCATGCCGTGTCGACCTAATGTAAAATTTTGTCAGACAGAAAACAGTGCGTGCATACTTCCCAGCTGGGCTCAAAAAAAAAAAAATCAGGCATGCTAACCAGGTTTGTGCCTTTGCTTAGCCAAAATGAATATGTATATATGGCTTAAATATTTCATTGTTCCACTTTAGTTGTTCCATGCTTCACAGTAGCCTTCTGCGTTTATTATTAACCATCATTACGCCGGCACAGATTTGTTAAATCACATCAGGTTTGTTTTTTCCATAAAGAAATGGAGGGAGGCCTGAACAAAAAGTGAAAACTAGTTCAATTGACAAAGGCTCCGGCCTATGCTCATGTACAGTTATATAAGGGTAAGCAAAATGAAGTTAACAGGGCTGTTGCTGACACAAAGCTTTTATGTGCAAGAAGTACAGCAAGTCATTGTTTCATGCACTTCGACTCATGTGCAATGGTTCAACTTCAGCTGCTTGGCCCTCTGCCGCTTTCCTGCCTTGTCACAGTTAATTCCTTTCACATAAGAATGCAGACGTGTGACAATGTAAAAACTAATTATTTTAGCTGTGAGGCTAAGAGCGTGCACATTGCAGCCAACTTCTAGGGAAAGCTTACTCTTAACAACTTCCAGCATATCCATAACGCTGTCAGAGTGTAGCTCACTCTGAGAGAAGCCTTCTGTGAAAAGATCCTCTAGAATTTTCACAAAGCCGTACAGCTGACTGGAGGGATAAAGGAGGCCTCCTTGGTCACAGAAGTTTGTTAGCCGGGCAAGTTGAAAACTTTCGCCTGGTGGCGTCATAGTGAGCAGCTTTATGCATTCTTGGCATTTTGTGCTGGAAAGGACAATACACTTCCGCGCAACATAACCCGCAATGTGGTAAGTGAGCCTCGAGTCGCTTCTGGCCACGTGCTGGTTACGTAAATGGTCGTTTGAAACCCGCAGGCCTGTGCAATGCTAGGGTACCCCGTTTGTGTGGCCTCTGTGGCAGTAGCGCTAGCAGCAGTTTGACTGCACTCATTTCTGTCACCTGATGCTTCGAGAGAGTCAACTTCCAGTAAGGAGGCCAGTGTACCTTCTTCGCAGTTTCCTTCGCTAACTGACCTAACTAGACCATAAAAAGAAAAACAATTCACAGTGATCAGGAACTACGTTGGGGTTGAGCACAAAACGTGGCTCGTAATGGAGCTCGCATACTGCGCTCGTGTCGTCCAGGGGAGGTTCTATGGAGGTTATTTTCTCACTCTTTCCGCCTATTTTTATCCTTCGGGATGCCAAACAAGGACAACTTCGGCCCATCATTCACATAAACATAGCCTGTTTGGCACCCAGGCGCGTAACAGTGGTTTTGTCGATGCCGCGGCATGGCTCAGTTACTGCAAGGCATACTAATCTCGTGTAGGTTATGTGCGAAAAAAACACTGAAGGAAAAAAAAAACAAACCACGCGACGACGTCCACAGAAAAAAAAACAACGCAGCTCAGCAACTCCAACTAATATGATCGGGCACTGGGCGGGCACTAGGCAGCTGCGCCGTCGCACCAACGTTCCATTGAAACCGACGCCAGCGCCGCGCTCGGGCTATTGGAGAAGCTCACATTTGTGACATTCGTGGAGCCGCCGCATCGCATAGCCTCCGCCAGAGAGTAAGCCCACTGCCCCCTTCTAGTACACTGTAGTGAGGGCTAGGAGGCAAGAGGGGGGCTGTCTCTCTAAAACCGTGCACTGTGCAGAAACCTGTTGCTGTCGTGTCGTCAGTTTATCGGGGTGCCCACCAATTCGCGAATCGGGTGTCATTTAATAATATGGAAACGTTAATTATCTGCGGCGATCTCCGCGCTGAATATCGTGACCGACTATAGTTCGATAAAGTGCGTATAGTGCCACCCATATCTATGCCGTTCTTCGAGTGCAATTTCCCCCCTGGCTATACAGCGTCCAACACGCTGCACCGTTTTGTCGAGACCGTGCGCGCATGCGTACACATGTCCGCCGCCTTGGCGCTGAAGCGTGATCCGCTTTGGAAGAAGGCGAAAGCAGACCGAGGTGCGAGCCGTAAAAATGAGCAGCTTTGTGGCTGTCGCGCCGATTGTTGTTGCCTCGACGGGATACGACGGGATACAGAGGTCGGCGGTGCAGTGCGTGGAACGTAACCTGCTGCTCCAACGAGCGGTGCCCATGTTGTTGTTTTTCTTTTTTTCCTACTCTTTACCGACCCCGTCTCTCGCACCTTCTTGTGGTTGCATTGTATATGAGAGCGCCGTTCCCATTGTGCGGTTCGATGAAAAGAGAAGGGGGGGAAATTTGGTTTGTGTTCTTTTCTGTCAAGTCTTTGCGAAGAATAGCCAGCGTTCTCTAGTACTTCTCTATGGTACTCGGTGCTGGCTGTCTGGCTGGCCTAACCTGGCTGGATGGGCCTGCGTGAGCTGCTGGTTCGCCTAGTCGCCTGGTGGCGTTGTGCCGCAAAGGCTCGCTTTGAAAAAAAAAAGTCGGTCCTCTTTACCGAGGCCGGGTTATCTTTCTGCGCGACTGCCTTTCTGCCCGCCTGTTGCTTCTCGCAAACATTTTTTTTTTTTCCGAAGTTTCCGCAGACTTTTTGACAAGCGGAAGCGCTGTCTGTAGATCTGTCTCGTATACATGCCGAGCGAGGCTGGTGTTAGGGAGCTCCAAGGATTTTTCGCGGCCTTTTATGCCGCCCGTCTCGTATATATGCGCAAGGCTTTTAACGAATTCACTTGTAGGCTTTTGCTGACCGCCCCCTTTGATCCTTTCCACGGAAAGCCGTTCGTGCCTAATCGTTTGTTCGCTTCGCTCTGCAGTTATAGTAACTGAAAGCGCAGTCAGGGGGCAAGGAACGGCTACCCTGTTGGGTAGCAGACGGATGGCAATATCGTCTGCTGCACACGGTGTTCGAAGCAGACGACGCACTCCCGTCTGTTTCGAACGCGGCTGCAGTCAACGAGCTGGTTGGCGCGTCGTCGTAATTATAGGAACACGTTTCCACAAATAGGCAAACGGCACGACAGCGATCTGTGGCATGTGTTGGTTGCCTTCTCGGGCGCGGGCGAGCAGCACGTTTCGTAACTGCGCTCAGGTGAAATTCTCTGTATGTGGCTTTTCACTCGCTCGGAATCTGCTATGACGATACCGGGAAATTGTGTCGCAAACCAGAGGGCATCAATCTCGCTAAAGCGGCTTCCCTAGTTTCGCAAACAGTCTTCGTACGTGAAGGTTTGACAAGTGTGACGTACGTGCAATGCATATTAATCGGCATGCGAAGTACCATAAGGGGACGAAAGTCGGATGAAAGTCATTAATGTGCACTAAAGCAAAACTGTCCAAAAATACCGTTTTTTTTATTTATTTTTTTGTATTCTCGCTATTACTTATTTGACCTAGCTTGGTCCTCGAATTAGCCAGCGTTAGCATATTGATTTCCGGACGTTGCACGAGCCTTCATGATGTTTAAGACCGCCGAATTTGCCGTCGCACATTAGAAAGGTTATATGCACGAATTTATTACTCGCGCACCTATATAAGCAACACTGCATTACATCCTAATCTCCGTGCTCGTGGTCGACCGTGTAATCTGCTACTGCGTTTACTGCTTACGAGCATGCATGGCGATGATTGATTGTATATGTACATGGATATGCCTAAAATTGACTTCTAGCTATAAACGGCGCTGTGTCTGCAAATTGGCCATATTCACCAAATATTCCGTTATGATTTATAAGTGCAACAATTCAAAATGATTATTGCATGCACGCGTGCATGCGCAGAGTTTTATTACCGCCATGCGTGTATAGTACAAACATGTTTGCTTGGAAAGTTAGGCCAATAAATGCAAATATTTTTTATTAAATGAAGCCGTAGAAACCTCGTGAAGCCACAATTAGGCACTAAATCCAGACAAATCCGTGCATACTAATCATCATTCCCATGGTGACTGAACTATCGCAGCGCTTTTCTCTGGTATTTTTACTAATTACTAGGAAACTGCTTTCAGTGTGACCTCCGAGATCCGTGGAGCACAGCGTGCGCTTCCAGATCTCGGAGGCTACACAGAGCGCTATGTCATCGACCTCAACGCATGCCGGTTCTCTTCTGCCGAGGGCGTTTCCCTCCGTCGGATGAAGATACGGACAACGACCGCGCGACGTAAGTATATGGCATGCATTGTGCGCAGAGACGTATTACGTGCTGACCAAAAACCCGGCCGGTCCTCACTTGACCCTTGAACCGGTGCGTATCGCGGCAGGTGCCGCGAAGCAGCTGTCGGCGAGTTGTTGGCTTCCGTGGGAGCTTCCGGTTGCCTCAACTGTGCAGTGCGTCAGCTGGTAAGGCGGTGAACCCAGAAGCAGACGACGACGACGTTCGTAGCAGACGACGGCCGAGCGTTCGTCGCCCGCCGTCTGCTTCGGTGAAGAATCGTATCACGTGATCACGAAGTGTAGTTAAGTCTACGCCAGTATCACGCCTTTCGAAAGAAAGTATTTCGGACAACCTAACAGGTAGCTCTGCCGCAAACTTGTAGGGGTGAGGGAATTATCCGACACATTCGAATAGTTCGCTCATCGTCGAATACGAGTATTTCTGAATACTATGTTCTGAATACGAGTATTTTCCGAATAGTTTTCGATTATTTCGAATCGCGTACTGCCCGTGGTAAAGCATGGCATTGTAGCATATGTGCGTCAAATTTAATTCATGCCGCCATAACAGACATGAAGTACAGGTTACGTAGTGGGTCATGCTCACGCCGCTCAGGAGTAGGACTTTTTTGACTGAACCGTCATAATGCGCACTCGCCAGCGAGTCCTGAGCTTGCGAATAAACTGCTTATTTCCTCCTAGACTGTTCCACTTGTGCTTTTGATAAACGACTCTTAACAAAATGTGTAGTCAATGGCAGAAATCTGCTGACGTGAAGGATATGAAGATTGTTTTATATTGTGAAAGCGGCTGCTCATTCGAAAAACAATCGATTCGTTTCTGACCTAATCCGATTCGTATTGGATTCGGTCTCGAAAATCGCGGTTCGCACACCTCTGAATTTGCACGATTGCTTGTGTGTGTGCTTGTCTGTGTGCGTTGCCATTTTGTGTTTTCTGATGAGCAGTTGGTATTTCTTAACGAGATGAGGGACTGCTTATAAAAGGTTAATATACGTAACAACTCCGTGGGACACGATGCGTTGTAACGTGTGGCGTCGAAGAAATAAAGAAGAAAGTGTCTCTTAAGACATACCTCTTTATAACAGATTTCCAACCCTATATTGTGCGTCGCAGTCTGCTTGGTAGTCTGCCTTTTGATTTTAATGCTTCCGCTGTGATTCGCGGACAGTTCATAAGTGTTATTGCACTTCTCTGCGCACTCGATCGAGGCCTGCCTACATACTATGCTAGAGAGCAGACGTTCACCTTCGTGTAACCTCTACCAGCCTAAAGCCAGCTGTAGCGATGTTGCATTATATATTACTTATTGGGCGGAAACGCGCTTGACAAGTTTGATCGCTTTAGCACGCGTCCATCTGCGTATGTTTCAACTCCGGCCGTCTTTTTTTCCGGCTCGGCGCTTTCTCCTTCCTTTTGGCGCCTGTTCCAGTTGGCATTTGGTGCATCTGTAGCTCTCCCCTAGCGGGCGCCCGCGGAAAGTGAAACTCTCGCGATCGTCTGCTGACCCAAGTTGGCAGACGACGCTCTTCTGCGCCGTCCCAAGTGACGTCATTTGGGGTTTCTTGAGCGTAAGCTAAGCGTAGTTCCCCAAAGGGGTCTTCTTTCTTGCTTTTCCTCGCTGGCACGTGACTATATTTCTCCGGCTCTTTCGTCTGGCTTCGAACGAACGTCTCGTCTTGATTTTCGTTGGCTCCGTCGATCCTTTTGGTGGTCGTCTGCTGTTATAGGATGACACGTCGTCGAGTCTGGCGCTGTCATTCATCCACGTATATGCGTGTGTAGAGGTGCTTTGAGTACCAAATGCGAGCCAACGATTGAGTGCTTCTATACTTCCTTGCCAAGAGCATTTCGCAAAGCTCGTTGCTTGAAGCGGGGAACCGCGCCAGCGATGGATCACTCTTCTTTTTCTCTCTTTGGCGAAGGGCGTGCTTGTACGAGTACGTTCGCGAGGGAGAGTTTTGCGCCGGTCAAGGTCTGACGTTCCCCGCTGGAACGTTTTCTGGCGGTTATAGCCCTTCGGTGAAAGTAACTTTCGTCAAGCTACACGTGTCTGCCGTAACGGGAAATGATAGGAAAAACTTTGCTGGCTGAGCTGCAAGCACCATAGTTGAAGTTGCTCGGGTGATTGAAACAAAAATCAAGTATGTGCACTTCTGCGGAACTTCAGAATATTGTCTATTGCGAGATTCACTGCGCGTACCGAAGTATGTACCCTCAAAAGTTAAAAAAAAAAAAATGAAACATTTGAGGAAATTAGGCGAACTAGAGGGGGCTAAGAAATAATCTCGTATTTAATATAGCCCATAAAACATATTTCCGTACGATAGTACATGGGCTTGAGGTGAATTATTTTGACTACGTATGTCAACGTTGATACTACTTCGAGGCCAGATCAGGAAATTTAATTATAGAGGGTACGAAAAAAAAATGCCTTCCCCCCGCCAATCGCCTTTAATATATAGCTTTAAGGTCAGGGGACGCAAGCGGCTTGCGTACCCAAAGTTCGCTTGGGTTTTGCTAGGGCCCAAACGGCTTGAGTAAGCAGGCGTAATATATCACCTAATTAAAACGCTGTAATAGGGAGTTTTTAGAAAGAGCGTCCCCAAGCGACTTTGCGTGCTGAAAAAACCCAGCTCATTTATGCGCATTTCGCGTTATTTCGTACGCCTGGCCCGCTGGTGTGCACTAACTTTAGGTCTCCTATTTGTAAATATCTTCTATTAGGGAGTTTTAGATATTGGGAATCGATACTAAAGAACGCAAAATGTGTAGAAAGGTTTGAGCCTTTGAGTACGCAAAGCCGCTTGGCGGCGCTATTTCTAAATCTCCCTAGAATTTCCGCTGTCCTCCGAGATCGGTAGCCGTGCGGTTGGGAGAAAGTGTGCAGTCGTGAGGGTATAAAATTTGAAAGCTGACGCGACAAGCGGTCGGCACTGCCCTTTGTCGCTTTTCGTGCGGTGGCCCACCCGTATGCGCCTGCCTCATTTGCATTTCAAACGCGCAACTCGCAAACGGGAGGCACGAAGCAGGTGACGCTGTCTGCGCGGAGTATGTACACACATGGGTCAAGACTGCAGACGAGGACGCGCCTAGGTTGCAGACGATTTCGACTTTGACGTGTTACATCTGCAGTGCAGCTGGCCACGAGTCTGCACACTATGACGCCATCCCAAGACAGCTACGTACGGAGTTGACGTCATCGCCATCGAAGATTTTCATGATATGCCCTTTGATGAGTTTTCTTTTATTTTTCTGATTGAACTACATAATTTATGGAATTGAAGACACGAATGTTGGACCGCAATGCCAAACTCGTCGTTTCTTAGAAAGTACAGATTAGTCGAATAATTGCACATAAAGGACACATATGACCAAACGGAGTTTCAACTGGCCTCTTGATTATTTGTGTGTCGTTGCCAACCTTCCTTATAGTGGCAAATATATATGTTTTCTTTATCTGTTGCTACATAGTTATGCTCTTGGTGCTTTCCAGGTCCTTCAGTCGCTGAAGAGTGCTGCATTGCCCCTTGCCTGGGTAATGATCGCATACTTGCTGCTATAAATACCATGTATATGGAAGAAGAAGAAAAAAAATACAAACCGTTCATCAACTTGTAGAACTTGATGACTGACGAATAGGGCAGAATAGGGCAGTGTGCGCGCGGGAGCGCTTCATGGCGAGGTCTTCCGGGAATTTCAGCTCAAACTTCTTCTTTTTCTTACCACGAAAATCGCTTAATCGCGTTGACTCAGAGCTGAATCATAGACGTTTCACAGCCACTCAATAATTTTCTACGATGTCGCGGCAGTCAGGGCAAACCAACAATTGCGCGATAGGCGCTTGCCCCTTGTGTACTTCTCTCATACCGCCCTTTCACCTCCCGTCTCGTGCTCCCGTTGGCTACTTTGTTCTCGTCTGTATTTCACGTCCCCACTGTACTCCATCGCACAAGTCGTTTGCAGAACTGCCGGAAGTATATACCAGGCGTACACAGGCCTTCCTATTGGCCGAATGCACCCTTCCGAAAATAAGGAGTCCTAATCTTCCGTAGTGCCGCAAACGGCTTGTGAGTTGGAATATTTATCGGCGGGAAACGAGGCACCAGTTGTTAGTTCGACGATATGGAAACGCTGGACTAAGTACGCTTCCGGCAACTCGATTCGACATTTTAGGGCGGAAATGATGTCACAGCAGCCGGAACTGCATGCGTAGTGTAGCTACGGCGGTAAGTAGTTTGATAAATATATATCTACACTTCCAAAAGTGCATATATCGTGTCGTATGCACGCAAATCATGCTCTTGTAATTTCAACACGTGCATGTTAGAGCTAATCAATCACTGTTTCTCACTACGACAGCGGGCTCTGCAAACTCTTCGAGGTCCAGGAAACAATCCATGTATATGATATCAGTCCAAGCCAATCCGTGTATGGTACAACTGGGGGCACCGGCTGGCCCAACACATCTGACACAGAAGGGCCTTATATAGCTCTCCCACAGACTTCTATCAGTACTTGCGGCGGACCTAAAGTCACCACTGGCGCAAACTTGATTCGCCGTTGCTATTGAAGACATGTGGCTTCGTAAACTCTGTGATTGCCTCGATGTGACCTGTAAATGTTCGTTTGTGTACCCTGATTGTAAAGTTGATTCTCTGATTCTGAGCAATCAAAGTGGACATGGAGATTCATGTGCGGAGGTTTGAGCTGTGTATGTTCAGATCCACGAGTTAATATTTTGCAATATGGATGAGTATAGCTTCGCCTATAAGGAATAGGCTGTCGTCGGTACATTCCTTTACAAGCTGTAAAAGTAACCTCGCAGTTGAACTACTAGATAGTGATTGATTTGTTAATGTGGTTTGACGTCCAAAAGCAACATTGAGTATTTGAGAAACGCCGTAGTGGAAGACTCCAGATTAATTCTGACCACCTGGAATTCTATCATCATCGTCATCATCATCAGCCTATTTTTAAGTCCATTGCAGGACGAAGGCCTCTCCCTGCGATCTCCAATTACATCTATATGCAGATGCAACACATTACAGCTATATACAGAATCGCAAAATAGGAAATTTTATGAAATTCCAAGCAGGAAAATTGTTCCCTTTAAGAGAAACCTTTAGAGCTCTGGAGGTCCTATCTAAATACACGAGAACAGAGAAATCGTTTTTCTCGGCAGCCACTGCACCGAGTTTGATGAGGATTGTTGCATTTAAAAGTAAATGTTAAAGTATAGTGACTGTAGCAAGCAGATTTTTTATTTAGGCCGCCACAGCTTTTACAAAACTTATTGAAAATTACAAAGCCGGAAAAAAAGTACCAAGTATTCAACTCTGTGTCGATCAGCAATAATTAAAGGCACACCTATAAATAGTAACAAATAAAGTATGTCGGGATAAGGGGGGGGGGGGGATGCCAACGGCTCTCTGCCTCGGCACACCGAGCCGCGCGGTTGGCACATGCCTGCCCATCAACCGTGGTCCGGTACAAGCTCGAGGAAACAATAAACGACAACCACGTGTACACTCGGACAGCATTTATTACGACTGCAACTAACACTTCGAGCAGGCCAGCTAGCTATAGTTGACATCGCTGAGGGTTCCCTCGAACAGAATAATACACTAGGTAAAGAAGGGCTTCCGACTTACCAACTGGGGAATACGGGCGGCCGCGGCGATTGCCGCGGCAAGAACGCGGTTGACTAGCCACATGCGGGAATACGGGAGTGGCGGCGGCGGAGACTTCCGCTATCGCCGCTTGCTGGGGATCAAAGAGAGCAGGGCGATGTCAGCGAGATCTCACGTAACCCACCCGGTGGCGCTGATGGCGCTTGCGATTGCCGTGCGCCGCCCGCGAAAGGAAAGCTTCCCCTCTTCCACCCTGCCTGGCGCACATGCGCCCGACGAGACGTTCGCCGCGCGTGTTGCGGTCATGGGACACAAGGATTCCCACAAGTACACCTATTAAGACATCTAAAGCGGACAAAATTTCAGTATTATACACCACTCTCAAATAGTCGAACCCGGATACATCGAATCTGAAGGGGATCACAAAAAAGTTCGATATATAGGTAATACGATATGTAAAATAAAATTTTTATTGCGATAGCAATTATAGGGACACTTCAACCGGATTTCTGCCGTCGCCGTCGCCGTGAGGTTCCGTATAAAGTCCAAGGGCGATAAAATCGCCGCCGCGCGCCGTATGCGCGAGCGAAAGCGCGCGGGGGACGCAAGCGCTATCACGGAGAGCGAACGCACGGCGGAAAGCAAACGCGACCGTCGCGCGAAAGGCGTGGGGGTATGGGAGGGAGGGAGGCGGGGCGACGCTGTGCGGTGGCACCAAAGGCGTATCTTGCAACCGGGCTCAAGGGGAACTGGCCACTCAATCTGCCACGCGAAAGCAAGAAAGCGGGAAGGCAGCGCGGGAGGAGAGGGGGGGGGGGGCGCAGCTTCGACTCTGCCAACAACAGCGCTCGTACTTTGCCCGGCTGTGGCGGTCGCCCGCACCGTCGCTTATCTCCACACGGCTCTGACCTTTGTATGCGCTATGCATTCGCCGCTCAGTTTCCGTTGAAGCGATAGACCGCACGAACCTTTGCCCGCTGTGGCGACTGCGCTTGCTGCCAGCGTTTTGACAGTCGTTGTCTGCGGTCATTCAGTGTTATCTATTCATGTTTGCTTGTGCGCGCTGACACCACGCTTGTCAATTCAGTTAGTAAGCGAACGTGTCCAAGTTTATGCACCTGATAAAACAACTATCGCTACTCCGAATAGCTCTCTACTAAATTGCTATCGCAATTGATGCTTCGCCTTTCGGGCGAAACTGCGACATTCTTTTATAGAAAAATTTTCGAGGAGATTTTACTGCTGTTCGTTATACACAATAATTCGTTATATGTGGGTTTGATATAACCGGGTTCGACTGTACCACTAATTCGTGAGTATGGACTTTGGCAGAACCCTCGTAAAAGTATAGTAAAAGTTTAACTTAAGGTACAAACATATTAAAATTCATACGTTTTAGATGCGGCTGGTTTTGTAAATTTCGTGGTTCAAATTTTCTTGAACTTACCGATTTCCTAAATTTTTTTTTGCAAAGTGCGAAGTCTTAAATCATAGAATTCTGCTTCTTGCAGTTGCTAGGTGCTAACTTTCTCACTCAAATGCAGCAAATTTCATCGCAAACAGTCACGTGGATACCAGCCGCGGTGACTCAGTCAGCTAAGGCGTTGCGCTGCTGAGCACGAGATCGAATCCCGGCCGCGGCGGCCGCATTTCGATGGAGGCGAAATGCAAAAACGCCCGTGTGCTTGCGTTCTAGTGCGCGTTAAAGAACCCCAGGTGGTCAAAATTTATCCGGAGCCCTCCACTACGGCGTGCCTCATAATCAGAACTGGTTTTGGCACGTAAAACCCCAGAATGAAGAAGAAGAAGTCGCGTGGTTGTCTCATAAGAACATTTCTGCGTTTTACATGTGCTTGCAATGGATAAATCGGAACTTGTCCTACTTAAAGCTTCCTTTTAGCCGCAGAATTACGGAGTGTAATTGGTCACGCCATGGCAAAAGGCAAAAGTTTGAAGTTTGCGTGATCTATGTATCGTAATTATGCATACAACTCCCACTCGCTGTCATGGGCTGTGAATCATCTAAGGACCACTAGAATCACCCAGGACATCGTAGATATATAGTTGAATCGTGTCATACAGACTCATACCTCAAAGACTCCTGCAACATTATTTTTTTTAGAACTGGTAGCGAGTCTGCATATGTCTTCCGGAACTCGGAAACTGTTCACAGAATACAACCGGATTTCGGAGCTCGATCACGCTACGCAACAGATACGGCACCTCGGTTTGCTAAAACGTCACATTGCGTCCCCGAGCAGACGACCAACAGAAGGGCACTTTCGTCTGCTTTCCTGTCGTCTGCTAGCCCTTCAACAGCGCGGCGGCAAGCCAACTTGTGCCAACCCTGTGCCAGACCGCGTACACAGAGGGATCATATTGTTTACGCCCAACAACGCAAGCGGGCCCGCCTCTTTTGCCGGGTTGTTATTTTCTGGAACTGCGGTCATGGCGGTCGAGTGAAAGGAAATGCGCTGTGCGCATGCGTCGTGCATACGAACGCCGTGCGACTTTCGGTCCGCACGCAAGTGATAGCTTTTTAACAAAAGCTCGCAGTTGCCTTGCGACGACTGCACAGCGTTGTAATACGTACAGGCCGAGACCGACCTTGACACGCTGAGCTGGCCTGGCCCGACCTGCTTTTTTGGCTTGCGGGAGTCCGGTCCTTCGAGAGTTCCGCGGCCGCCCGCTTGAGCAGGAAGTTCTCACTCAAGACAAGCGACGCGGCCACTTGTTCCTTTTTTTTTTCTTTCTTTTTTTTTTTGCGCTATAGCTACGCGAATGAACCTTTCGTATGTGTTTGTGTGTGTTGACTGCGTTGGCGCCCGAGCTTTTACACGCAGCGACATTCGTGGGATTAGGTCACTCGTATACACGTATAGATCAACAGGGAGAGGCCTTCGTCCCGCAGCGGACATAAATATAGGCTGATGATGATGATACACGTATAAACATCCTAGCTGCAAGCGTTCCGCCAAGCAGACGAAGTTCCAGGAAACGAAGACGGAAGGTGTTTGCTAAACAACGAAAACATGCAACTTTTGCTGTTCAGTATTAATTAGGATAGAAGTTAGTACTGGCAACTTTGAATGCCAGCCTCCACCATTTTTTTTATTTTGAATTTCTAGCTGAAACCAAAACGCCGTTACATCACAGAGTCGACGTACTTTAAACGCTTAACTCGTTCCCATAAATCTCTACGTCCCTTGGCAGATACATGTAAGGTGTCCCAGTAACCGCAACACTTATATTACGATGCCAATGGCCATTTCTTTTTCCTGACCCCTCAACAGAAAATATTCTCCCTATGGGCGTCCCCAAAAAGTTTGATCTGATATTTTCACAATAGTGCCCCTTCAAAGGAGTCCATCCCTTAATTTAAAGACGTGAGTCACGCATAAATCCCCGACCAAAGCATGATCTCTTTTATTATTTTTAATAAATTATTTATATCATTAGCTGTGAAACATAGAAAAACAGAGTAGCCGAGATACTTTCTTCCTCATCCTCTCCATAGCAAATGATGCACGCTCGAAAAATGAACCTGGATAATGCGAATACAAAACACTCGAAATTTACTGACCGATAAACTGTGACTCCCAATAAGACTGGTGTACTCCTCGGCGTATATTATACGTGATTCACACTTTCATACTTGAATTGTCGCACCTGTAGAGTTAATAACGTAACCGAAACCTTCTGCGATGTGCACCACCGAAGATTATTTTTCTTGCTAGTTTACGTTGCAGATTTCGATACGTTTGAATGGCTTTTGCGCCGATCCCTCGCTCTCCAACTAATTCTCAAATCAGGTAGGTTCGGGTTGGCTTTTTATTTATTATTCACCTGATTATGAGACAAAAGGCTGCTTCTTAAAAAGGCAAAACGTTTGTTAGTTTGCTTGCTTCCGTCTTCATGTTCGCGCATGCACTTAAGGCAACGAATAGAAACAGTGCAAGCTGCGACACTTGTTGCCCTGCTCTGTGTATTTGTAGTTCAAAGTAGTAACCCAAAGTCAAACTTCAAAGTACTTCATGGGAAACACACGATATGTCTCTATACACGCTTACCATTGTCGTCTGCCAATTGTGTTCGAGAGCAGACGACACGAGGCTCTACTTTTGGCCGCGGAAGAACACAGTGCCGCGAAGGAGCGTGGTAAATAAATAAATAATAACAAATAAAAGTAACGGTTGGCTGCGAGCGTGACTTGTGCGAACGCCGTTTTGCGTTATTAAAGGCGGATGAAGTTGTAGTGCATAGCCGCCATTTGGCCTGGCAGCCGTTTGCGAAGATTTGGTGGTGGCACGAGCGAATTAAGTGCCAGCCATTACCGACGATCGTCTGGTTCTATTCGCGCATATCTCTTCCCGCACTGCTCGTGGCTCAACAAATCCGCACCGCGCGCGCGTGCGGGAGCATAAATTGTTAGAACAAAGCTCTCGCGAATAATGCCCGCGCGCGCCTCATCAGCGCGGGAGCTGCGAGCGCCTACAAAAAGGACAAAGTGACGGCGCCGCCAAAAGAAGAGAGCAAAAATCTGTGGAGGAGGGAGTAGCCGTAGGGAGCGAAGAAAACGAGCTTTGAGTCACGCTCTGATGCAAGCCGACCCTGTAAGCCGCGCTCAGCTTTGTGTTTCGAAACACAGCGTCTTTGTGAATTCAGCTTCAATAAAAGAGAACACAGAGCGGAGGTCGCGTAGGCTCATCGCATGCGAGCGTTTGAAACCACCCAGTAGTTTCCAACGAAACAGGCAACGTCCTATGCCAAGAGGAAGCGAAAAAAAAAAAAAAAAAGTAGTTGGACTCAAAAACTTCCACCCAGCGAAAGGAATGCCGCTGCCCCCGTAGTTCGTGCCTGGTGCCCCCGCGATTCCTCTTTCTCGCGCGTGACGTCACAATGGCGTCACGGCCGGGAACGCCGCCGCCCGGGACGCAAGTGCACTTGGTGGCGCCAGATGGCGGCACCTGTCTCGCGGGGTGGGCGTGCCTGTCAAGCCGAGTGGGCGGGGTCACTTTCACCCCCCCCACCACCACCACCGCACGGCACTTCGAGCGCGTTTTTCTGCGCGCTGACTCGTGTGTGTTCCATGTGTATTTATGTGTGTGTAACATTCGGAGCGAAGGCTTCTTCGTTTCTTTTTTCTCTAGCGTCGAGGACACGTGCGTGATGCGCGTTTCGCCTCTTCTTTCTCGTGTGAGTTCCAGCTAATCAAGACGAATTAGGAGAGGAAAGGAGCGCCGCGTTTTTACAGCTTTCGAGCAGACGAAAAGAAAACTCGCGCACGCGCCGTCCCGCCGCTACGGGCGCGCGGGCGGAAAAAAATTTCGTCTGCATCAATCACGGATGCCGATCTTTAAAGAAAAATGTCGTCCCTTCGGCTCGTTGCGACTATAGACGGCGGGTTTTGGCTCGTCCGTACGAAGGACGGAACAAAACTCGGAACGTGGAGGCATATGTGAACAGAGAGCAGAAAAGAACTGGAAACGTCGTGGAACGCGCAGCGCTGAACAGACAGACGTCGTCTGCTTGCCTCGCTGTGCCACCTGCCCTGCGAGCAAGGGATCCCTACCGCAGAGCGCAAGATAAAGGACGTTAGTGGCCAACGACGACAAAATAAAGCGCACGCAATAAAGAGGGATCGTCGTGCTCGAATGTATGACGTCCGAGAAAGCGAACCGCGGAATATACGAGGCGCGGCATGTGCCAACACGGGAGCGATAAATTCCCCCGAAGCTCTGACGAGCGCGGTTCCCTCTCATCTCGCGAGCGAGCCAAAAAAGATAGGCCAGCAGGATCAATGTCCAACGACGGAATAACGATTCGAAGCAGCGGCGGGCAAGCAGCGCCGGATCGAAACCCCGAGCCGCCGGTCCGAGAACAAAAATGCACGCCGCCGCCAAATCAGCAACGGGGAAAGGGGAGCTCGCGAGCAGCGGGGCGATTATCCGAATTAGGCTTCGCTTCGACTTCGTGCACGGCCTTAGCATGCCTAGCATCGTTAGGCCTCGACGCTCTCCGGCGAGTTGCTCACGGCGCGGGGCGGAGCTGAAGCCCGCCGTGCTCCCGGAAGGGACATTTCGCTCGGAGCGGCGCCGCGGCCGAGCTGGCAAAATGACAGCCAAAACTTCACACGCCGCGCCTCACATTTGAATGAAAAACATGTGAATTGCTCCGATGATTCATCCCTTTCCCTCGAGGGGCCCGACGCCGCAGCCAATGCCAACGACGGGGGCCCCCGGCCCCACGAACGGGATAGCGAGTCCCGCGTAAATACCACGCAGGTGCTGTATTGTTATTAAACCCCTCGCGCATGCGCAGTGCGTCCCCGGCTTATATCAGATGTTTCAAACATGGCGACGGCGCTCAGGCCGTCGTGTTCTTTTGTGGGTGGAAATTGCCTCGCCAAGGGCGACAGATTGTCCAATTTCGAGCCGAAACTGTTCGGACATCGCCAGCCGGAGAGCCTCTTGGACGTGTGTGCAAAAGTGGTGGCGCAGCACATCCCATTCCAGCGCATCGAAGAACGCTACAACAGGATACCTGAGCCTGTGCAACGGAGGATCATCTTCTGGTCGTTTCCCCGCAACGAACGGGATATTTGCATGTACTCGTCTTTATCAAGTGACTCCAATAGTTGTGGTGACTACCAGAAGCTTCCCTTTTACCGTGGCCTCAAGCTGTACGAGGCTGGGTGTGTCGATAACGTGTTGCAAGTAGGTAAGTGTACACGCTACGGCGCACCGAACAAAGGCCGCTTGCCTAATGGGCTTTTGGGCCGTGCATGTTTTCACTCCGTTGCCCGCTGCCTCGCTCCAGTGCACTGTGTTGCGCGCTGAGTGCGTTCGGCGATGCATCGTTCTTAGGCGTAGCCAACGTCGGAATGGGCCGCGGGAGGGCCAAAGTAAACAAAAGTGCCGCGGGCGAAGGCGTCTTTGATCGAACCAGTCTATGCGGCTGTGACACCCCTCCGCCCCGGCGGCTAATTTAATCGTTTCCATTATTGATCACGTCCCGCTTTTTTTCTCCGGCCTCGTTCGGCCGAGCCCGAAAGTGATCTTACGTGCGTCATTTTTCGGCTGCCACTGCAAAAAAGTGCGCGTCCGCGAGCGACCGGATACCGAAGTTAGCTCGACTCCGACGACGCGCTTCGTGGGAGCCCCCCACCGCTTTCACCCCCCGAGGCGGCGAGCGTGCTTTTTTTCCACGCCACTTGATCTCCCCACTGGAAATGCCTCGGTCAGCGCGATCCGACGCCGCTCTGTCGACCCGAAAAAAGCCACAGCTCGCGTTTTTTTCACTAGGATCGTCCGGCCGAAAATGCCGTCCCGTGGTAATTGTCGTCTGCGTCACGGGCGCCGTGCCTTCTTGTTTCGGTTTTGCATCGTGTTTATGTTTTCCGGCCGAAGGGGGGCCGTGCTGTCGTCGACGCGTGGGGGAGCAGCAAGCGTTTCGCCCCGCGTTAGGCCTAGTTCGACCTGGGGGATGCGTTTCCGTCCGCGCCCTGTGGCGAAACCCCTCGGCACGTAGGTGTCTGTGGAACCGACGCGGAGGAAGCCGCCGTTCGTTTTTCTTTATCGCCCGACCGAAGTGCGATTTCGTCGACGTCGTCGTGCATCCGGCGTCGCTCGGGCTCCTATCGCCCTCGCTAGGCCTCGCTGTTCCGTATCGACGGCTCATCAAAATGTAAACATGATGAAATCGTGCTTTTTTTTATTCTCTCTTCTGTAGCGCCGTAGAGAGCTTCTTCTGGTTTTTGTTCTGGCGTGCCTCTCAACTGCTTTTTGCGGCGCTTTAACGCGGAAGAGCAAAACAGAGCACGGCTCGCTCGCCGAGCGTTTTTTCGTCTGCGTCTTCTGCTAAGTCCGCCTGCCTGCGCGTTTGCAAATAGTTGATCGCCCGATGCCGATCCTGACTAAAGTGAGAGAATTTTCTATCCCTTTTGACGTGCTGCGGTCGTATATACTTGAAATTCGATATGATATTTTTTGTTTTCCTCATCCGTAACTAGCAGCGTGCATTTTCGAGTTCTGTCGTCTGCTACGGCGGCGCTGAGCTTTTTTTTTTTTTTTTCGACTACTGGTAAGCTTTCCCCGGGGCTACTAGCAACGCGCGCCGGTACGGCATTAGCTCGGAGAAAAAAAAGGAGTGAAAGCTTCGTTCCTTTTGCATGTTTAATACGAGGACCGTGCTTGTGTATGTGCAAGCCCGGCCGCCCGAGCCGCCTCGCCAACGCTAGCTGTGTACACATCAAAAAAACTATATGCGGGTCTTCGCCGACGGGACGGATCGAAATCGCACCGGCTTTGCGTGCTTCTGCTGGAAGAGGCATATGCAACATCGAGCGAAAAACACCGCCCCAGGGATCACGGGGAGCGTTCGGAATACGAAAAAAAAAAAAAAGAGAGAGAGAGAGAAAGAAAATAATAATAGCTCGGCAGAAAAGCCGACGAAGCGGACAGGAAAGTCTGCGTCCGTTTTTGTGTTTCTTTCCGTCGTTTCCGACCGTGAAAAGTACCTTACGTAACGCGACGAACCTGGCATTCAAGCAGAAAAAGGACACGACGAGCCGCTCGTTGCGCCGGCAGTGCCTGGGAGTTTTCTTTAAAGCGTTCGGTGGAGCTGAAATGCCGATCTCGACTGTTGCGCCGAAAAACGCAGCCCGCATTATTACGAAGTCGTTGTTTCGTTTTCTTTTTCTCTTTCCTTTCGCGATTTCGTGTCTTTCACTAGCACGACACGCTTACGTAGTCGCGTTTACGTTTAGGCTGAGCCCCCAAATAACGGCGGAGCGTCGGCTAGAGGGGATAAATTGCGTCGGAGATACGCCTCCAGGAGGGGGGGGGGGGGGGGGGGGGGGGCAGCGGGTCAGAGGGAAAGTAGTTTACGTAATGACTTTTTATTGTTATTGGCTCGGCACGCTCTCTCTCTACCTCTCCCCCTTTTTTTGCTTTCTCTCGCCATCTCGAAGCAGCGATTTTCAAGGCTGCCCCTGCTGCTCCCAACCCGGCTTGTTCGGAGCTGGACCGCTCGTGGAAATTGGTGACGTAAGGAAATAAAAGAAACGCCTCTCGGGCGCGGCAGTCAGCGTCGAAATTGCACCGTTGCGATGGACGGAACGGTTCGCCTGGGACGGGGCTGCGCGCTCATTACGGCCGGCCTTGATTGTAATTGTACCCGTTTTCAAATCTTCGCAATCGAGATAACTACAAATAAAATTTAAAAAAAAATCTACCATACGAAAAGGCGGCGCACAGCCTGTCTGAAGCCGTAGAAACAGTGCATCGGGACTTGGTCTAATAAGAGGAATCACGAATCCTTAAAAGTTGTGTCACCGCGGTAAATCGCACATACGTGTATATACGAGCGATGTCGACCCGCGCGCGGTAGCTTAGCTCAGTGGCTATGACGTCGCTCCCGATCACGTGGGCTCGATCACGGTCCCATTCTGAAGGGGACGGTATGCAAAAGTGCCCGTGCATTGGGTGCACGGCAAGAAACTCCAGATGGTCAAAAATTAATCCGTAGTCCCCCCACGACGGCGTGCCTGGTAATCGGATGGTGATTTTAATTGACACGTGAAAGCGCAGAATTTAATTAATACGCAATGTAGCAAATCAGTTCCGCGGAAAGCTCGCTAGGTGGAGAAATAAAGGTGGGTTTCCTTTGTATAGCTTCATTCGTAGCTGTCGGGTGGTTGACAAACGTTCCCTTTGTCGCTTCATTCGTAGCTGTTGGGTGGTTGACGAACGTTCCATTTTCTCAGCTGCACAATAAACAAACGGAACCGCGGATAGTGATTGACCTTTTGTTGAGCGATGTGATAAAGGAAAACGGCTCCACGGAATAAATACATCCGGCCCTTGGAATAACGATTCAGTGCGACATGGACAATGAACGATGTTCAGTGCGACAGCAGATGAAAAATACCCTTCCTCCACAACCTGTTGTCACGTGGTGTTCGGAAGATCTTGTTGGAATTCGAATGTCCGCAGTCCCCCCCCCCCCCCCCCCTTTTTTTTTTTTTGCAACTTTCTCCAATGCTGTTCAGGTTCCCTCGAACATTTCCCCAATGTATACTGAGCTCGTACTATATGTAAGGATTCTTAATTTTCTGTCGATTCGGTTCTCTGAGATCACCCAACGATTGGCCGATATCGGCGTTTAACGTACTCGTGAAGTCCTGCCCACCAATGTTGAGCGGCAAGAAAAAAAAAATTAAGAATTGCTACATAGTGCGGCCCGGCCCCTGTGCCCTTTCCCCAGTCTTTCTGCAACAAGTTGCTGAATCTCTCCACACCCGGGTCCTGCAGTGGAGATAAATATAGGCTGTTGGTGATGATAGTATCCCTTACAAAATCTCGTACGAAGTCTCTCTCCCTCTCACTTGCTATATATATATGACGCATTCAAGGTTAGATGCGCTTGGCGTTTTTATGAATGCCAGAAACAGGCAACGGCCAAGCGGAGTGAGTGCGAGCACCAACAACCAGAAGCGTCTTCTTCTTCTGCTGGCGCCCGTATTTGTCACTACAATATATATATATATATATATATATATATATATATATATATATATATATATATATAGCAAGAGTTCCGAAACGGCGTGTGTGTCGCTCCCCGCTGATATAGACTATATTTAAACTGCATTTGCATGATACGCAACCGAAAGGTTCCTGGTCGGCGCGCTTTTGTGGTCACACGAATTCGGCGCACAGCTAGCAGGGAGAGTGATTGTGAAGAGGAAAAAGGCGCTATTTTCTGCAACCCTCCTAGGGAGCATCGACGACTCAGCTGCGCACAGCTGGAGCGAAACGCGATCGCAATGTGGCGACCGGACAGGAGGAGCATCGAGGCGGAGAGCTGGTCCCGCCGAGTTGGCCTTTAAGGTTAATACTCGCTTTCAGCCATCCAGACGCAAGCGAGAGAGAAAGGCAGGGCGGTGAATTATAAAGGAGAATACCGTTTGCTTACCCTACGCTGGGGAAAGGAGGACGGGGAGGCAGGAAGATAAGGTAGAGAGATAGACAGGGCACGTGCATCTTGTGCTGCGATGGCAGAGCGTAATTAAAAAGAAAAAAAAAACTTAGTGCCCTTCCGCTCTGTGAAGGAGGACGACGACCAGCGAAGCTGTTATGTGTTCTTCTAAAATGACGAAATTGTATATACGTATGACTGTATATACGCAATTAAAGCATCAAGACACACACCCTAATCCACCATAATCCTTCATGCACCGTAATCAACCCTAATCGTACTTAGTACACCTTAATCGACCTTAATCCACCCTAGTCCTTCATCCACCTTAAGCAACCTTAATCAGACCTAATCCACCTTAATCCTACCTCCGCCTTGGGTCGGCCCGGTATTGCACCATCTTCGGGATCGTCCCACTGTTTTCTCTGTCGACGCGACGTTTTTTCTACACTTTTGGTAAGAACCTAGCCATATACAGCTTCGCTGTAAATAAAATTTTTTTTTCTCTATTGGCACTGGTCGCGGCAGTGGTTGCGGCAGCTCTACCGAGTGTCACGTGACTCATGTGTGCAGAATAAAAATTTCAATTTTTGCTTCAGTTTCGCGTTTGATCGTGTGCAGTTGACGTGATGACAGTATTCGAAAAAATTTGCGGATTTGCGAATGGCGACTAATACATTCGATTCGAGGGGCGCATATAATAGGAGAACGTTCGATTCGTTATTCGACAGCGAGTATTCGCTCCCCCCCCCCCCCCCCTCCCCGGGGCTAAACACGAAAGGTCAGTGGACCACGGCCAGAGCAGCTTGCAAGCAGACCAATCCCACATTCAAAAATTGTTAAATGGAAATTGAAGGCACTGGCGGGCTCGCCAGTTAGACATTATGACAACAATGTCAAACTGACATTGAAGTTGGACAGATGCGCATAGAAATGATGTGCCGGAGTATGTATATAGTGACACATGCCGCTGCCACGATTCACTCGTCATCGTCGTTTGCCTTTTGTGTTTCTTCTACCGTTCCTCTCAATTAAAAGTACCACTCGTTAGTCAGCACCTGTCCCACCTGCTTCTCGTTTGACGTTTACCTTCGCTTATGGGCTGCAAGCATGCAGAACAGAAGGGACAAGATGGCATTACCAGTTTCCTATAGGTAACAACTGCCGTCGCATTAGTAAAATTCCTAATAAACGAAGAGGTAAGACCCCTAATAGAAGAAAAGACCCAAAGTTTCCCAAAGAAATGTGAGGCTTCTTTTTACACTCTTATACTTCTCCCCCCCCCCCCCCCCCCCCCTTATATCACCCGATTCTTGGCCAATCCCCCATAGTGGGTATGAGCCACTCTCGGAGACACGCAAGCAATTGCACCACCATATCCGAGAACGGACTGTGGCATTCACAGTCCTGGTTGTACCGCACTAGGCTGAAGATGCACTGAGTTCCACACGGAGCCGCCACTGTCCCGATCGTGTGTCGGATATTCGTATCTTTTTACCCAACCCTACGTACGTTGTAAACCAAACCTACGAAAGAAGAACTGAAATTTGGGTTAGTTGGTGTATATTCGTCGCGTTGTCTTGGGCGCCAAGCAGAGTAAGAATAAGCACCGCTATCCGCGACCTCTTATGAACCTACACAAGATCTTTTATTTGGCCTGATTGGTAAAATTACCAAAGGGCCACGTTTATCGCGACAAATACAATTGAAACGCAGATAGAAACGAAAACGGACGACACATGCAGGTTTCGTCTTTGTAGCGGTAACGTATGTCCTTTAGTTCACCCATTCTAACGTAATCAAACCTAGTCCAACCTATAACCTAGCCTTGTCCTTGCTCAGTTTTGACCCCTTATTGGATATTCGTGTGGCGCCAAATGCTGGGCCGGTGTAATATATTCAGGGTGCGGCAAAACTTCCCGCCCTGTGCAGAAATCAGTTGTGGAAAAGCCAGATGGCCGAAACCACAGAAATTTTTAAACGTTTGGCCCGAAGAATCGTGAACGAGAAGCGGCACAAGTACAAGGTTTAGATATAGCTCATAGACTCGCCGAGCACACGAAAGAGACCGGCGTCATAAGATGCAAGCACCTGTTCCAAACGCTTCGGCAGCAAGGCGCGCAACAACGCAGCATTCTCTTCACGGACGAGGCAGTGCTCAATATCGAGCAGTTTTTAAAACACCAAAACGATAGGGTATTGACGGGGAAGCCTCAAAAAAGAAGCCAACGTCATTGGAAGAATTGCCTCAAGAGTTTCCCGCCCTCAATCAGTGATGACATGTTGGGGCAATCACTTCTGATGGAAAGATGCCGCTAGTTTTATTAGAACTGGAAGCCGAATTGAACAGCGATAGATGTCCTGAAGGAGGAGGTACTGCCTTGAGCCGAATCGCGCTTCCGAAACCGTCAGCGGACTTACCAGCAGGATTTTGCTGCGGCTCGCAAAGCGAAGGTGGTGCAATAATGGCGCACGAAAGACTTCTATGATTTTATTTTCGCTTAGGAATGACCTCTAAGGAACCCGGATCTAATCCCGCTAGACTACTCAATCTGGTCTCTACTCTTTGCCGTAATTTGGCTGCTCTTCGCCGGGCATTAGAAGAAGCATGGGGTGAATTATACTTATAGACCACATCCGTGCCGCCATTGAGGCACAAATGGTTTCCAGCAGAACGTATGGACACGGACAGAAAAGGACGACGACACACGCGTCCATACGTTCTGCTGGAAACCATTTGTGCTATGTGCAACCAACGAGCTCAGGCAAACACTATTCTGAAGCCATTGAGGCATTGAAGCCATTGCATTCGCGCAAAATGCGGACGTCTTTTTGAAACGTATGTTTGGATTTGCGGATGTAGAACATAACACATTACGTTAACAAGTGCATCGCGACCATATTTGTGGGTTTTTGTTTGAGCGCGATCACTTCTGCCGCACCCTGTACAATCCTTTCGTTCTGTTCTGCTCCCTCCTTTTCATCAACCCTTCAGGGCCCGGTTGATCCCGGTGATAGCTCGGGCGGCGGTAAACCGCTCAGACCCACCTACGAAGCGCGAAAAGGAATAGCGTTTTGGAATGGAATCGTTACGCTTGGCCGCTCCTGTTGACCTCTAAGGACAGTATCCGTAGCCAACCATATATGGGCATAACAAACGGCCCAGGCTAGTTGAGGGTTAAGCCTTTGTTCCCTTCTAATAACACTTATTACCGCCACCTTTTGCAGGGAACGCACGTTCGCATGATTACGGCATTCGTGTGAGTCAAGTTCCCGCGTGCGTTTGAGAAAATTCCCGTTCTTGTTTTCTTTCCCCCCCCCCCCCCCCTCCTCGCGCTTCACTAAGCCTTCTGAACAAGGTCTGCAAGATTCTTCAATTGTTCATCAAATGCCGCAAAAATACCACCTTTGCTCTGAAAAAAAAAAAATAATATAGAAGGCATACACCTCAATTCTCCGCGGTTTACACGTAACCTCCACGCGTCGATGCTTCACTGCTCCTGTACACCCTTTTTAGCGTGTCATTATACACAGAGTTGCCCTTATTAATAATATTTTACGTCGGAAAGTCAGTTTTACGGTTTTATTTTCGCACGGAGGCTAATCGTCAACCGGAACATTGGTGACTGTTCGTAGTATCTTTGGCGCCGAACTCCACCAGTCATCACGCGGATTCTACTGGGCTGAGGGCATTAGAGAGAGACTCCTTGTATATACGCCGAAGTTCGGGTTGCGGCCCCTGTGTGTCTGCATCCTTGTCCCGTACATTCTATTGCGCTAACGACATATCCAAACAGTGTATGTCGAAACGTTACCGTCCCATCGAGCCCGAGCCCGAGTAATGAGCCCATCGGGTCTCGAGAGCCTCACAATGAAATGCTGCGCACGTGCAATTTTGGGAGTTGTGTACGTGTTCGGCACCCGTAATTGCAGCTCGATTGAACCTTAGGAGGCTGGCATGTAGTCGAACTCTCTAGTCGTGTAAGGCATGCAGTGGCCAAAGCGGATGCGTGTCGAAAGAGCGAAGGAAAAAAAAAGAAAAAAAAAAAGAAAACGAAGTCGCAGTGTCGCCCGAAAGGCGAAGCTAATGATAGCAATAGCCAGCTATTATACATGTACAACGACACTATACTATCACACGGAGGCTCGTATAAGCCATATAAATTGCCGTAAAAAGTTATCTTACTAAGCAAGCAAGCAGGATGTCACGCGCGCGAGGATAAATGTGATAAAATCTCTCAGTCGATGACC
This sequence comes from Dermacentor silvarum, assembly GCF_013339745.2. Classification (NCBI taxonomy): domain Eukaryota; kingdom Metazoa; phylum Arthropoda; class Arachnida; order Ixodida; family Ixodidae; genus Dermacentor; species Dermacentor silvarum. The sequence continues at coordinate 48,743,414 of NC_051164.1, read as the reverse complement.
GCGAGGAGAGCGCGTGCTAGTCACAAAGCGAGCGCGTCGCGCTGCCGCTCGCTTCGCCATTTCAAATGTGCCGCGCGTCTCCGTAACTCTGTGGTTACGCGACACCAAACACAAGGCGCGCTTATGTAGGGTGGGTTTTGTAAGAGCACAATCAGTCTGGTTGTTGTGCGGGGATTCCCGCTGTCGCAACCTTCCTTTATCCTGCGAAAACCGACATCGTTCTTTGCTTCATTCATCCAATACAGGCAGCTGCGTCACTGAGTCGGTTGCTGTGGCGATTTAGGAGGTAAATGCGCTTTCTTGCGGGATGCGCATCCCCTTTCTACCACGTGACCCTGTCCTATTAAGTCGGTTGAGAATAGGACACACGTACGGCACGCACACAACTACTGGTTGACGGGTGATGAACTTCCGATCCGTGGTATCGTAAATGTAGTGAGAGGTTGGCCGTCCTGCACGTCTTACTGGAGTGCCGGGAAGCAGACGCTGAAAGGAAAAAGGAACACTTTCCTCTAGCTTATATACCCCTCTTCATCCGTCAATGTTGCTTGGTAGGGAACCGTTATTCAACTCGAAATCAGTTTTTAGATTTAAAAAAAAATTTAATCCGCCTACTACACGTAATCAGCCCAAAAGAATTCGTAACACGGCTTCTGCTGAGAGGCCGCTGTTGCAAAGGTAGCGTTTTATGTAGCGCGCGCCTCCAGCCTCAAGTAAACTTTGGATGGGCCGTGATGGAGGCAGTAGTGCTACTGACAGTGCCACATTTTAGTCTATCAACCCTTCGTAGCATGTACACCCTATGTACCATTGTAATATCTTTACGCAGTTTACAGGGATTGTTCCTAGGCCACCGTACTGCCGCGTCACATGTACCCTTTAACATTGACCACACACCATGCATCGACTACATCTTGGCCATTTTCTGGCGTTCTTTGGCCTCCCCTGGCCCTTGCGCCATCATCAGCACCATCATCAGCCTATATATATTTATGTCCACTGCACGACGAAGGCCTCTCCCTGCTATCTCCAATTACTCCTGCCTTGCGCTAGCTGATTATAACTTACACCTGCAAGTTCCCTAACTTCATCACCCCACCTAATTTTCTGCCGTCCTCGACTGCGCTTCACTTCTCTTGGTATCCATTCTGTAACTCTAATGGTCCACCGGTTATCCATCCTACGCATTACATCGTCTGCCCAGCTTCATTTTTTCCTCTTAATGTCAACTAGAATATCGGCTATCCCCGTTTGCTCTCTGATCCACACCGCTCTCTTCCTCTTTTCGTTCCATCGCTCTTTGTGCGGTCCTTAAACTTGTTCTCGAGGTTCTTTGTCAACCACCAAGTTTCTGCCTTGCGCCATAAAACCCCATTGATCATCATCATTACACGCTCTTGTGAGCTCTCCCAACCCCTCTCCCTCTACCTCTATCACGTGACTGGCTTCCCACACTGCAAAGTTCACACGCACACAGTTTGTTTTTTGTTTTTGTTTTCCCCCACTTTGGACACTCCTAATGCTAACGCGTTAAAAGTCTTTACCGTTGTTTCCAACTTTGAAGCAAACTGTTCTGGCGTACGTTATCTGGAATCTGGAGTGGCTGCCTCTTAACTCGACGTGACGGCAGATAATTTCTATCATCCGGCCACGTTTGGCGGGAATTTCGCTACAGGTGTCGAAGCATTGTCGAACAGCTGGGGTGCACAACGCTGAAAAATTCCACCATTGTTGTCAAATTCGTCATTCATTGTCAGCTCCGAATTACCCACTATGAGAGGCAACTGACGCACTGATTGTTTCAGAACTCAAACATATGGCGAAATTTGACAGTGTGTCGTGAGGGTCCAGGCTTAGAACCTGCTAGTCGGATAAGGAATGGCGGCCGATTTTGACGTCAGTTTTACGTCTTCCGTTGTTGGAGAGAATGTCCGTTCAGTTGCAATCTCAGTTCCACTAAGGGGCATTCCCGAAACGCTGGCATGATTCCATCAGCTCGTTATCTTTCTTTTTCTTAATTCTTTAATCGCTACTCTATCAACTCGTTCCTCCATCAGGGCCGCGATAGCTTTTTTTTCTTTTTTTTTTCTTCTCACTCAGCGTCTGCGCCTCCCAGAACGCTCGATAAGCATAACTGCATGCGATGACGTGCCGTCATGCGCTGCCTAGGCGCCACTTATCGCCTCACGCTTTTCGTTCGTCCGCTCGTGACGTCAGCGCACGGAATCCCCTATCGGTGGAATCTGGTGGCTACATAGAGGCTCTGTGTGGTGGGTACACTTTACTATCAGTGGGCGGCTCTCTTTCAGGTTATTGCTTTGCGCGGGCCAGCTTTTTGTGTGTATAGGTCTCGGGACACTTTTTTTTTCGCACGTTTTTTTTCTTTTTCCCATGCAAAGCGATAACGTCATGATTGTGCGGGGCCAGTCAGCAGACGTGTTGCTATCTATATTTTCTGGCGACCTTGCGTTGCTGTTGATTTACCAATCATCTCGTGTGTGGTCATTGCCAAGGCCAACGCACGCTCTGTGGGAGACGTAATCTGCACCGCTCGGATCGGCCGAGTACAGCGTGATTTAACGGGCACTAAAGATAAACAGCAAACTAGTTTTTAATGATAAGGCATTCTTTGAAAACCCTTTATCTTCGTTAATTTCGCGGTAAGAGGGTGACTACCAGAAGAGAGAATGAAGGCGCGCCCAACTTCCTTTTTGAATTTTGCGCCGGAATCATTGTGACGTCACGGATTTCGGTTTCTTTTTTTTTTTCTTCCTATTGTGGCGCAGTGAAAATTCTCGAAACTTACCAAGTTCAGTACATGGCTCTATTAAAATAACAAATTTAGCCCATCGTTTTACCGATAAAAGCTTAACGAGGCCCTAGCAGACGCCGTCACTATTCATGACGTCACGGCGGGCTAGTGCAGGAATTTCAAAGAGGTGTCGCCACCCGTCCTTCGTTCTCGTCACCTTTCTTGTTTGGCAAGCCTCCTCTCACATAAGAGCGGCTTTTTTATTTTCTCTCTCTCTCTCTCTCATACATATATATATATATATATATATATATATATATATATATATATATATATATATGCTATCGCAGAATGTTAATTTTGTAATGCAACTTAACTTATTTTATATCATTTGTGTCCCTTTATGAGATGTTGGGGTGTGGCGAGTAGCAGGGGAGCGGGCTAACAGCCAAGCCTTGCCCATAATCGCCTGCCTAATCACCATTGAACACTGAATGCACTGACTTTGATCAAAACTAGCATGTTTCACCCAATGCCTTATAGCCAACATCAATGCCTTCTCAGGCGTTGAAGACAGATTGGCAGACTTGTAGCATAAAGTGTAGTTGAAAAAAAAAAAAACAGTTCTGTCACGTACTTTTTTTTTTCAATATCCGCACTTCTGCCAGCCATGTGAATAGCTTATGAAGAGGCCACTGAGGACATTGATTTACAGAACACTCAGATTTGCCTAAATATGCCTTGAGCAGTTGCACTCTTCAGTTACAAATGCATTGCATGCTCTGAAGTAAATAATTAGAAGTTAGTTTAATTGATTAAACTAGTTATTATTGCACATTTCCTGATACCACCAGCGTTCACCAAAGGACTAACCTTTTTATCTCTTCTGCGCTGTTTATTCAGAATTACAGAATTTTTTAGCTGAAACACCTGATAATTGGTGTATCACTTTTGCCCTTGACACATTCGAGTAAGTGTGCCGCTGCATTAATGGTGACATGACTGGCCTTTCGTTTGTGGTGGGAAACCTTATGTGACACGCAGCTCGACAAGCTGTCCTATGCAACTGAAGCAGTCCTCCCTAGATCTTCCTTCATGTAACCCAGGTCTCTGAATTTGGTGTAGTCACCGTGAGAATCCAGACCCGAAGATCTCGGCACACATGCATCAGGGGAACCAAGGTCTTCACCACTCACAACAGATTGTATTGGCACTACGAATTATTGGCACAGTTGTCTCACTGAACTTACTGAATGTTAATCTGTGCTCGTTCGTTGCAAACTGAAGCGATTGTATTTTGTTACCATTGGGGTGGGGATACGGCTTTCTTCTGCTGACCTTGAGGTCGCGAGTTCAATTACTAGCCGTGGCAACCACATTATGATGGGGGTGAAAGGGAAGAATACTTGTGTACTTCAATTTCGGTGCGCTTTCAAGAACCCCAGGTAGTCAAACTTAACCTGGGGCCCTTTCGGTGCGCGTTAAAGAACCCCAGGTAGTCAAACTTAACCTGGGGCCCTTTCGGTGCACGTTACAGAACCCCAGGTGGTCAAACTTAACCTGGGGCCCTCCACTATGGCATCTCTCTCAGCCCTACTGTTGCTTTGAAACATTTGAACCTCACGAATCAACTGTGTTCAGTGATTTATATGAAAATTGGGCGCAGACCATGGTTTTGTGTTCTCTGTACATGTACTATTGTTGGCATTAAGGGGGCAGCGAAGGTTGTTATGCCCCAGTAACTGTTCCACATGCCTTTAACCATGCTGCCCTGCCTGTCTGGGTCCTGCAGGTTTTCACTTGAGTGGCAGTGTGACGCCCAACGCCCCCGGAACGGGATACCCTGCCGAGCCTGAAAAGAAGTTTCGCATCTCCATCAGCTTCGACAGGTGAGGCTTCTTCGCCTGGCCTTTCATTTTCTGTGCTGTAACTTAACGCAAAAAAGGTGGGAAAAAAAAAGAGAGTTAAGTTGTGCAGTTTTTCACACTGTTCACACAAATTAAGAGTGGCGTGCATTTTCTTCATCTGTACGCTTGTTCATCTAGGACTATATCATGTCCTTGTGTACATGTTCGGAACTCATTATACACCTACATGCCAGGACTCTGTATGTTCCAGTGTGTGTCAAACTATATGTGGACTTCATTTACTCTTCTAACTCCACTCTGTTTCTTCGTATTTTACAATATTTTTCTGATTATCATTACTACTATGTCAAAAGGAGTAACCCTCACCATTATAGGTGACGAAATCTCTTTCGTTTATTTTAATTTCATTAAAAACATCAGTGATGTAAGGCATGCATATTCTGGCCTGCTCTGGCTTGGTAAAAAGGAGGAGCCAGTATGTGCTTGCATTTCACATCTTATGGTTCTTTGCTCAGTTTTATGCTCCAATACAATCCGGCTCGCCGTATTTCGAGTGGTGCACTTTTAAAATGGTTTTCTATAGTGTTTACACAAAGATCAACAGTCAGGTCCTTTTCTCAGCAGTATCCATTACAGTCTATTTTCCTCCATAAGTTGATGTGCAGCCTTGACAATAACCAATACGAGTCGCAGGATGGTGAAACAGCAAAAAAAAAAAAAGTGAAAGCACCCCCTCACTTCACCTTGTTCTCTTCTGGTCAGCGCTAATGCAATGTAGCTGTTACATTTATTTCTCCTTTCTCTGGTGCTACGACTAATCAGCTTTCATTGGGTTCAATGTGGACACTACTTATTGCGAATTGTGCTGGGCAGTTTGACTCATTTCAAGCAAGCAGCCAAGCTGATAAACCTTGTTGTGTGCGATGCATGAATTCATATACACGGGCACGTGTCAGACATAGCTGGCTTTCGTTGCGAGCTTTCGTTGCTAAAGCCCTTGACATTTTCAAGCCTGCTTAGATGGGAGAGTATTTGTTTTGTATCCTGCTGGGGGGAGTTGACTTTTTTTTTTTTTCTGCCCTTGTTAGACCTTCGGACGTCTTTCCTTTTTTTTTTACTCACCTTAGTTAGCTTGATACTCTTTCCTTGTCGAACGGCTTTCCCATTTCTGGCTGCAGTTACGATGATTCGTTGCCGCCGTAAAGTTCTATTTCTTTTTGTTATGTTGCCTTGAGGCACACGCTGAGGTCGTCATCTGGAAGAGTGTGAACCTAACAGCAGGAATTCCTTTTGAAAGAAGCATTGTGTGATCGTTGTGGCAATATTTGCATGCTCTGGTGCTCTGCGTCACTTAGTGTTATTTAAAACTTGAACGGATCAGCAAAAGATAGAAAAGGGGAGTGATGACATTACGTTTATAGGAAACCTAAAACGCCAGGTGGTTTGAAGGTTGCCAGCTGTTTAATGTTGTACAAATAGATCGTTTCCATTTTTTTTTGCTTTGTTTTGTTTCCTCATTCGTCAGAAAAATAGTGTTGAACAGACAAGGTCGATGCTGCATGTGGTGGTTGTGAAGTGAAATGTGTGTGCGTACGTACATGTTTTTTTCGTTTTACGTTATTCACAATTCCTGCTTGTTCTGTACGCTGTAATGGCACTCGGCATTTGTTTGTTGCCGACGGAATGCTCCATGTGGAATCGCTCTTGGGATTTTTTTCTTGCTTTGCATTTTTCTGCATCTCTGGTTTTTAGTGCTTCCTGATAGTGAAAGTGCACCTGCGAACTGTCCCGAACTTTCCGTAAGGTTCACGAATTTAGGCTCGTTCTGCGGTTTTCCAGAGGTTGCATTCAAGTTTCAGGAAAAATAAATTTCGTTCGCGAAAAGGTTTCATTCGTACGTCACAAACCGCATGCCGTTTGACGTCACCTGATTTGTTCAGAGAAGTCTCTGAAGCAGGTGAAATGGGTCAGAGCAAATTCACTGAAAGAATTCACTGGGATCTAGAGACAATGTGTTGCTTGTCAGTCTGTGCTGTTCCAAGATTACAGCTGCTTGTGGGTGATCTATCTGCTTGTGGGTGATTACGGCTGCTAACGGTGATCTATCTAAAGATAGATCACCGTTAACAGAGTGTGTATGTATCCTACAAAATGTATGTGCTTAGGGTAAGCTATAAACCAACATGTGCCCCCTTTTTCCTGTCTGTGTCGTGTCTGAGGAATTCTCACTAATTTTAAAGCTCACGTGCTGGCAAGTAGATGAAAGTCATAGTTATTAACCTACTCATTTCTTTTCATCAGAGACTACTAGTGCAACTAAAGAAAATAAAGGCTGAAAACTTAAATTGTGTAAAAGTGAAATATACTTATGCTTTGTATAAAAGTAAAAAAAGAAATAAAGAGCAAGAAAACAAAAACACTTCTAGCCGTGAAGTAGGAAAGGTTGTTGTAGGAGAGAAAGCTGTCGAAATTCATCGAAAAGAAGAGGCAAGGACACATAAATGTCAAAACAAGTTGTGTAAAGTGATTAAATGATGAGGTCTTCACCGTCTTCAGAACCTAAAACACCTGTGTACAACACAGCTCCCTTGTTTGTCATCTCTGTGGAACAGGTGCAGTTCTTTAAAGAAATAAACTATAGGTCACTTGGAAGATTGCTCGGTTGGCTACACTGTGCAGGGGAAGGGTAGAACTGTATAAAAGCTTGCGAGAGAAAAACGGAAGGCTTTTTTTTAACACATGCACATGCATGGAAAACTTCGCATAGCCGCATTCATCACTTCACACGTGCTTTCGTTTTGCCAAAGTGGCCAAAGAATGAGCAGGAATTCTGCTAGGAGCGCGCCCCCCCTTTGCAGACACTAAATGTCATGGTGAACATGCGGCATCAGTCTAGGGAGACATGATGCCGTATGTTCACTAACCAGAGCTCACTATCCAGAAAAATGTAACTATAGAATATGCGTTAAGTCTCCCGCGCGTAATTCAGCATTTTGAGGCATCAAACTCGGCTTAGCATGTATGATACGCTCAACATTACGGCATTGAGATGAACACCGTGCCTTGCACCGGGGGCCTGGCTTACCAGTGCATGCAACACATCGTCACCCTGCGTGGTCACACTGGGCACTCGGACTCAAATTCCACGTAGACTCAAATGCCACTAACACTGCATAGTGGCAATATTATCATATGTATGCAATATACATGTACTGTGTTCAAAGATAGAAATGCAAACAGCATAGCATGCTGCTTTTGTGCAGCATAGTGAAAAAGCAAAGGGCATAAACATGTATGATTAACTTTGATGTGCCACTACACCTGGCTGAGAGGCCAAGTAGTGAGGGAATTGGACTTTTTCAATATTTCCGTGCTCTGAAAATTTTTGCGCTTCAGGTGTAACTGTGTGTAGTACATATAACATACTTACTGTGTATACCGTTGGTTCTCCTGTAATAGCTGTTCTCGCGTAATAGTCACACCCAAAGCACAAACAATGAAGTAAAAACAAGCCCCGTCATCCGGGAGCTTTGGGAGGTGCAATATGCCACTGCCCTTTGAAGCAAGTGAGAAGCTTAGCTCAACTGCAGTGAACTGAAGGTCACAGTTCTACATTGTGTATGGTACTTGCCAGTATTATTCATCAAGTCTGACACACTTCTATGCACTAGTTCCACTTTATGGAGGCAGACATGCAGGTTTTATAAGTATGTCTTTAGCTAGAACCATTTAGAAGCTTTTATTATATGATAGCCATACACTGACTCTTTGTGTAATGTCTCATGCAAGCTTATGCGACAGTGAGTTTTGTCACTGCGATAACTGCAATTACTTGCTTTGAATGAGCTAGCCATGTCGTGATCTGACCGAGCTTTGCCCTCACTTGGAATACTTTGTGCTACTTGTCGCTGGCAAGTAACTGACAGTCGTGATGCCCATTCACCTTTGCTTCCAGGTGTAAGATCACCTCGGTAACATGCACGTGCGAAACGCACGACATCTTCTGGTGCCAGCACGTGGTGGCCCTGGCCATCTACCGAATCCGGAATGCCGACAGCGTCCGGCTTCGAGTTCCCATCTCAGGTGAGCCGGCAGGGTGGTGTACACAGTCTCTGCGTTGTGTCGTGTGTGCTCATCTGATGGTAGGAGCATTAGCGCCCATGCTCGTGCATTTGGCAGTGCCTGCACGCATGTCGGGTAGACACTGAACACGTGCAGGTTTTTGTTAATCTTGCTTGAAGCGCCGCTCAATGATTGCGGTGTAACCGCTGTAAGAGGAAGCTTTAGCTCAAGGCCAGTGCCAATTTCCCTTTTCAAATATTACAGATGAAACTCTGAAATGCTCTCAGGAGACAACTGCTGAACTGATTTGAAGGAAATGTGTTGCATTTGAGAGGCACAGCAATGTTCTAGCAACATTGGTCATCATAATCTTTGTGTAGTACCCTGAATATTGAAAAAATTTCCAAAAATCAATAAAAATGAAAGCACAAGCCTTACAAATGTCTGCACCAAAGACAGATATCGCAGTTCTGCAAACTGCTTCTGTTAGACCATCTGAAGTGGGCAGATGTTGTATACAGGTTTACAGCTTACGTAAAATTATTACAATGCTTACGAGGATTTTGCAAAAGTCTTATTCACGAGTTGGTGGTACACTTCAGAGTGGTGCCCAATACATCAATTTTGGCTGCTTTAGATGCATTATTAGGTGCAATTTAAAGAATTGTGATGCCATGTTTTATTGCAGAGTTACAGAGTTGTAAACTTGGTACTCGAGTTCTTGTTATTTTGCAATTTCCAACGACATTAGTAAGAAATTGCTGGCCTAAATAAAATAAATTGCTGCCTACAGTCACTAAATTCTCACTTTTTCTTTTAAATACTAGAAATCTCGTCTAATTCAGTGCAGTAATTGCTGAGAAAAGCAATTTCTTCGTTCTCATTTATTTAGATAGGAGCCTCCGAGCTGAAGCTTCCTTGAGTTACCACGAAGGGCATTAAGTGAACCTGAAGTCAAAAGTTTGGCGAAATCATGTCTTGTCGAGAAGGATCATGATGTAGTCCGATAGATGCCACTGAAGTTAGAATTTGTTAAAAATTTAATGTTTTAGTCCGAACACAGGGCCCTGTTCGCAGTGAATCACGCTATGAATCATTATGAACAGTTCTTAGTATTTTGCCTTGGCCAGCATGTGTCTATCAACTTTTACAGTTGAGGAACTTTTGGACCTTCTAAATGATTTATGCATTGTTCGATAAATTGTGAAGCACTGCTTACTGATCTCAGCACCGCCGTTCCAAAGTTCATGGTGTCAGCACTATGGGAGATGTGATAATGTCAGTGCTGGGCCACCAGTATGTTTGGTGCTCCGTTTTGGAGTGCCGAGCAGGTTATCACTGTTACTTGGAATGATGTGAGAGGGGCAGATGTTAATTGAGGCTCACTTGCTTTTAATTATTGTCCACATCATGTACGCTTCTGCTACATGCAAAATACACTCACTTCTCATTATAATGAAATCTCATCCGACATGCAAGTACCCTTCGTCATATCTGATGTTCATCATAATTACCCTAGCAAAATTCTAATACAAAAACTAATAGCCTATTAGGTTATTGACACTAATACAGTCTATTAGGTCTATTAGTGTATTAGTCTAATAGATATTGGTGTATTAGTCTAATAGGCCTATTAGTCCAGTAGGTGTATTAGTGTATTAGTCTAGTAGGTCTATTAGTGTATTAGTCTAATAGGCCTATTAGTGTATTAGTCTAATAGGCCTATTAGTGTATTAGTCTAATAGGCCTATTAGTGTTAGTAGAAAATGTTGCAATGCACCAGATAATGAAAAACAGGTAAAATTTCTAGAAGCATTTATTAGCACAGCATATCTTTTTACAGATTCCTCTCTCGAGATCTTCGTCAGGTCAGCAATCTTGATGGAGAGCTTTTCGTTGACTTCGACCAGAGGACGTCCTTTTGATGAAGTGGTTAAAAAAACCTGGGTACAAAAATACACACATATAGAAACAGTTGAAAGCAGGGGTGCTAGTTCTACCACGAAACGTTTAAGCTGGCAATATTTGCTTCCAAATTAGAATAAATGCGGCTCGGCAATATTTTAGGACAGTTGATATATGCTAGCTCAAAATATTTATAACAAACAATGACGTTACCTGACGTGACATGACAATTACAAAGCACACAAAATCAACATAAGATGTGTGTTCCATCGAAACTGTAGGCAGATATAAGGAACTCTAGACAGAAATCTTGCACAGCGTTGTCGGAAACAGGCATGTTATTGCTGCAACGCACACAGCTATCGGCCCGACAGCACTGTACTTAAGTCCACCGTCAGGATTTAAAAAAAAAAAGAAGAAAACGCTTCATACTGTACTACAGAGGCATAAATAAGAAGTATAATTACCTCGAAATGGCAAATCGGCGCCGGGGAAAACGCTGCACATCCACAAAGCCGCGAAGGACAGGGGTAAAACAGTTGCGTTGCGTTGTTTTGAAGTATTAACAGCATTCATAGATAAAACTATCCAAATATATTACTGCACGAATGAGATTGCGCAGGCGCTAACACCACGGGTTCCTTAAAAACACATCGTTCATTCACTAACACGCACGCCTCGCGTGACGCCTCGCCTTGACATGGCGGCCGCCATTGCACACGTGCTGTGCGCAACTACGGCTGACTACGGTCGCAGTTTTATATCCTTCCCAACCGCCGTGTTCCCTTCTCTGCGATACTGCTCTTTGATGTCAATAAATATTACGGCCTTTTATATGCGGTGTCAAGTCAGTAATTTAGGGTTAAAAGTTTTTACATTTACTTTTTGCGCACTTCAACAGAAAATACGACACTAACGAAACTTCAGCCGCAAACAAATATGGTTGCTGCTATTGCCATGGGCATGGATACAGTGAACTAGAAGTATTTTCTAGTGCACTGTAGGCATGGAGGAAGGTTTTGTCCATGGGTGTTCTGTGCTATTGCACCGTCGTTCGTAAGCTGACCGGGCAGCGCGATTCTGCCTTGCAGATTACAGCTGGTAATTCGTTTTTTTTTTTTTTTTTTTCATGGGGATCGAAGTATTCGCTGTGCTGTAAACATTAGCTGTTCCTCAACGACTCATCGCGACGAGGTTCAGTGATGCAAAATTGGCAAGACCATGTTGGCGCACGTCGCTTTTGTGTATGTCGCCGAGAGATGGCCAGTTTCACTAGCTTAGTGCGCTGAAACTAATGCAAACGTACGAACGCAGTCTGCTGCACATTGTACAGCAGGCCTGATTTTTAATTATTCAGTGATTAATAGAAGCACCTCGCCATGCAAGCAAGGGGTCCGCTAGTCTATTTTTTTCACCAACTTTCACCAGCAAAACCGAGCTGTGGAATCCAGCAATACATGTTGTATCAGACCAGCAACAATCTGCATAAGACCAATAGGACCTATTAGTCTAACAGAGATACTAGTAGACACGCAACACTGTTTACATAAGACTAATACAGGGCCTATTGGTCTTATAGGTAAATCAGTACGACTAATAGAAATTTCTATTGGTCTAATACAAAACTGATACAACTAATACAAACTGTATTAGACCAATACAAACTTCTAATAAATTTCTATTAGTCTAATACAAAACTAATACAACTAATACAAAACTGTATTAGACTAATACAAACCTCTATTAGAATTTTGCTAGGGTAAACACTTTGAATATCGGTGAAAAATAATTCGTGAATTTAGGTTTACTGTGTTATATCCGATAATTCGCTATATCCGGTAATTCGTTATAACGAGGTTCGCATTTGCCGAATTTCATTTCATACATTGAGGGCAGTGCATGCTTGCTAGCTTAGAAGAAGCTAGCTGTACTCCAATCTGCCTGAATCGAGCAGCATGTCTCTGTTGGTGTGAGGACGTTGGAACACTTCTCTCTCTCGTTCTGCTGCGCAGAGACCCTGCTGCAGCTGGACCGGGAGCAGCTGCAGAAGCTGCTGCAGTACCTGATAGCCGAGCACCACACCGAGGTGCTGCCGACAGCTCAGCGCCTGGCTGATGAGATCCTCCAGTCTCGGTCACTCATCAACCGCATTGCCGGTACGTATGCACATGCAGTGGTTGGCTTGCCCGTCTGCTTCTTCTTCATTCTGGGGTTTTACGTGCCAAAACCAGTTCTGATTATGAGGCACGCCGAGTGGAGGGCTCCAGGTTAATTTTGACCACCTGGGGTTCTTTAACGTGCACTGCAACGCAAGCACACGGGCGTTTTTGCGTTTCGCCTCCGTTGAAATCCAGTCTTGTCCGAGAATGGCAGAAAGCTCAGCCAGTTGGTAGAGATTTGTGATCTTAAAGGTTTGAGGAACGATGCAAAGAATAGGTGGTGATGACTTTCTCTGAGGAGCAAAAACCAATCTCAAAGGCTTCTTTTGCTAACTGCGTTCGCCAGAAGTGATTGTAGGAGCCAGAAACTCATCATGGACGCCGACTGTAAGGAACCTTTAAGTTCGTATGTGACATTGGCACTGCAGGCTGCTCTACTGTTTTACTTTAGGCCCCTTCTAATTGATCCGTGAGCGTGCTGCCATCTACGTGTAAGTTTTTCTTCTGCCTTCTTATGTAGCAATAATGCTTATGGATCAACATCTTCACCCGTCATGGAGTCTCACTAGCTATAGTGTCTTGCTATTAAGCTGGAACTTACGGGTCGGATTCCCAGCTGCTACAGCTGTATTGCAATGGAGGTCGAAGGCAAAAATGCCCATGTGTTTGCATTTAGGTGCGCATCAGAGAACCTCCGGTGGTCAAATACAACTCGAAGCCCTCTGCCATTCCTTACTGCTGTCTCTGCAGCTGTATCCACACTAAGGAGCAAATTGCAATTTGAGCTTGCCAATTTCACATCATGGGATCTACGTCACCGGTTTCTGCTGCACTCAATCTGTTCCCGTGAAGCGATTCACAATACAACCAAAAGCCAAATCACAGTTGGGATTTTTGGCGAGAAATATATAGGCACTGACGGCGAAACGCCTTGATCTAGCTACAACCATCTTCACTCCAGTCCAGGGCGCTCGTTAAATTAGCTAATACATTTAGATCACACTGTTAGCTCAATGGCTGTGAGTCGACATGCACAGCGTTTCAACAAATTTGCACCAGCACCCACGTATCGAAAAGCAGAGATGGAGTTTGGTCATTTGTGTTGCCATATGCTTTTCTTCGTGTCATGTATGTCGCGTGACTTCGTGTATGTCATGTGACATGGGAACAGTGCAAAAAACACAAGAGACAAGAAGGGAAACACAAACCAGCGCTGACTGACGACTGAATTCTTTATTCAGAAAGGAACACAAATATATACCTAAAGAAAACAAAGGTACATAACTGCGCATGGCCGAGAAGAGCGAGACACCGATAAAATTTCCCCCAAATTATTGTGGTTGTTAAGATATGTTAGTTCCAGATATGTTAGTTCCATGATCCATTTGTGCTTTTAATGAAGAAGGCTTCATAATGTGCAGTGTGGTGACAGGAACTTGTTAACATTGTTGATATAATATAGTATGTGAAGATTAACGGTGAGAAAGGCTGTTCGTAATTCAAAAGCTATTTGAAAAGTATACAATATTTGATTCAATTTGATTCACTTCTGGCACTGTTTGATTGTATTCGAATTGGTCTAAAAATGAATATTCGCACATCCCTATTGACACCTTTTGCCTTTGGCGTCCTTTCAAAACTGTACTGTTGCTGCCCCAGGGGCCCCCGACCCTACGGCGGGTGCCTCGGCCGAGGAGGATCACAGCTGGCACCTGGACGAAGAGCAGGTCAGCGAGCAGGTGCGCGCCTTCCTCTCCCAGGGCGGGTACTTCATGGTCTCCCGGCAGCTCAACGCACTCTTCTCCAAGGTGAGGCCCGCCACAAGCGATGGCCCGGCACTTTTGCTCTTGTGCTGCGGCAAAGATTTGGGAGCCATCTTTGTAACATCATGTAACGTCACGGGACATCATGCTCATGCACCTCAGCAAGGCAAATTTGAAAAATTCTTGTCACAAGGTTCTAAAGCCAAGGAAAGCGTACGGGAAATTACTTGTAAAAGAATACATAAATTCCCTTAGGCTTAATTTTCTTGGCTTCATCGTCTGTTGGCTTCATGTGATTATTAATAACAGAAATCAGGCCCCTCAGTTGCCCTTATCATTCATTGTCATGAGATTGGTTCAAATGAAGGACCTGTGATGTAGACTCTGTGTGATGTAGACACTCTACCACTATTCCACAGCCACATAGCACTGACTACAAAAATTTTCCATTGTAAGCTGAACTCCTAGTTCACGTTATGGTTTTAAATAATCATGTTAAAGATAGCATCAGGGAATATACAGTCTCTTTTTTTTTTCATTATTGAAGTTAGACTCAAAAGGTACTTTTAAATTAATAAAATGTGCTATGCTTATGTTTCTTGAGTGCCATCACGCAGAGCGTGCAGAAGAGTATTAGCCGAATTCATGGCCTTTGAGATTTACAGCGCCTTGCTCAAGGGTGCATCAGGTGCATGTGACCCGGGCCTGCTGCTTACCTGGAGCATACATACACATTATGCCTCTGTTCAAGCCGAAGTACCCGGAAGAAGGGACGGGGCCGTCGCAGTTCCCTCTGTATGTTGTGTTGTTGAGGTGCACTTCTTTGGAGTGGTGCATGGCATTGGAGCTGCTGAGCGCAGTCGTTGCGCTCAGCAACTCAGGGTTGCGGAGTCTGTGTGATTTGCACATATGCATATATTTCCATACTGGTAAGGCTGTTATCATGACAGCATGGCCATCACCTTTAAACGCTAAAGAATGCACATTTGTCAATGCTACCACGGTGCAGCAAGCCATGCCAGGGAGTGTTTAAAGCAACCTGCGGCTATGCCCTCTATTCATCATGCCTAGCGTTTTCGGTTTATATCCTTGTAAATGCTTGCTTCTTGCGTCTGTGCAGGTGAAGGAGATGCTTCGAGCTGGCGATTCCAACGGGGCACGCATGCTGCGTCTCATCACCGAGCAGTTTCTGGCTGACCCGCGACTCGTCATCTGGCGGGCCCAGGGAACGCCCATGTCCGACAAGTGCCGCCAGCTTTGGGACCAGCTTGGTAGGCCTCGTCATTGCTCCCTTTTGCGTCCTCGTGTCTTGCGTGGTGCACACGTTTCGCTGCCCCGACTACTTTTCACGTGCAGTTCCGCAGTGTGCCATCACCCCCTAAAATGTCTGGGTGTGTGGTTCACCTGACGTAACTGAATTTGCTTGCAAACTGCGCTTGTGGTTTAAAACTGAGAGTTGAGCTGCTTCGGTGGTGGCTGAAGATGCAACGGCGCCATGCATCTCACAATTTCAGAAGACTTTCACCATTCTAGACTGCAAACAAATTTCTTTCTTTCTTGGCTCTCAGGTCTTGTAAGTGATGGCACGCTTTTGTTGGTGAAATTTTGTAGGCAATCGTACAGTTGCTCAGGACGCTAACTCCCGTATTCAGAGATGACCGTCGAGTCAAAGCTGAACTGTGCAAAGGGGGGCACAGCACTGACCCTTGACTGAAGATGACACTGTAGTTCAGTGAAGCCCTTCTGCAACTCCTATGGTGAGGAGTTGCCTAAAAAACAAGTGTTCACTCCAATCCATCTGAGAACAAGCAGAGAGAACATAGTATCAAAGTCTCAATCAGGAATCACCATGAAGCGTCATTGAACCACAGTGACTACATTCGAAGAGCAATGCTGCCACCCACTTTCTTGAAATGGAGTGTCGATTGAAGGAACATGAACAGGGGAGTAAAGCTGTTGTGAGGCAACACCTTTTAGATAACAGAAGGCCGCTTCGCTCAGACTGTGGCATCGTCTGAAAAGGCTAATCTCACTGAAGGCTGTGCTTTGTAGGAAACATGATTCTGCCGAGCATTGCCTTCATCTTCGTCTCCCACGGAAGTGGGCTCTTGGCCTTCTGGGATTTTGTCCCTGCTCGGAATATGCAGGCTATCTAGAAGGTGTTAAGCTTTAAGGTAGACTCATGAAGTAGGCCTACTATTGCATGCCAGCTGTACTTAATGTGCACAAAGCAGAAAGACGAGCTACGTCAAAGTACAGCCTCCATACATAAATGGGCGCCTGGCACAGGGCCTTCTGTTTTAACAGCGGTAGTTACTATTGGCTGTTTGAGCTCTCATGGTGTTGGCAAAAATGAGTATCATCACTATGTCATCATGAAAACAAGAGAAGTATTCTTGGTCTTTCACTTTAGCAGAGACAATCACTTTCACAAGATTTCATGTGACTTGCGCCAAATGTGTTCGTGTCTGTGGAGTCAGAAAGTTGACACAGGTGCCGGTTTTGTCAGGTGACGGGTGACCGTTGGGCTACCCAAACAAAGAGGAGTCCAAAGCGCAGAATGCCGGGTGAAAGGAATGGGCTGGACACTTAGAAGGGCCGTGGCTAGACTCCCGGCCAGCCACATGATCCTTTATTATATACAGAACAGGGATGTCACAGTGACGTAAGAGTTACACAAAGTGGCCAGATGAAAGCGCTGGCATGAGCAGAAGCGAAACCAAAACTGATACACAAGGACACAACAGTGTCTACAGGCAAAAGTGCTCTTGGCACCTCGCCAGGAGTGCTGTTCTCCATAGTTGCTGATGCATCTGGTGTTATAGTCGGACAAAATTTCATGAGAGTGGCTGTATCCTACGAAGTGAACGACCGAGAATACCTCTCCAATACATTAAAGCAGGGGTTCTCAAGCATGTTCGTTCCAGGGAACCCTGCTAAGCTCCATGAAGCGCCAAGGAACCCCCCCACCCCCCACCCCTCATTTAACCGAATTAAAATGTCCTAATTAACCGAATGTCGAATTACCCAAGGTATCAAGAAAACAATAAATGAATGCTTACTACGTCAACAAGCTTTTATTTACTGAATGAATTAGCAAATCTTGTTTCTATTTTGCACAAGAGCAGTGCGGCACCCGCCGCGGTGGCTCAGTTAGCAAAGGCGTTTCGTGGCTGAGCACGAGGTCACGGGATCGAATCCCGGCCGCGGCGGCCGCATTTAGATGGAGGCGAAATGCACGTGTACGCGCTTGCGTTGTAGTGCATGTTAAAGAACCGCAGGTGGTCAAAATTAATCCGGAGCCCTCCACTACGGCGTACCTCACAGTCAGAACTGGTTTTGGCACGTAATACCCTAGAAAGAACAAGAGCAGTGCGGAAGCTGAAGTTCTCGTCATCTCATGACTTATTTGAGCTAGCAGCGGCGAAGGCCTCGCGATATCCTTCGCAGCGCGGCCGCGGCGCGCGTCTTCATCTGAGACACGCTTTTCACTACCGCGCGCACATCCCGATTATTTTTTCGCTAGTGAGCTGGTCGCCAACAAATTGCCCGCCCATCGCGATGTAGCCGGTGCTCTTCATCTCCGACAGCTTTGCACTGAGTCAAAGCGAAACTACTGCTTACCGCAACCGCTGCGGAGAAAACCGCGGCCGTTATCGACGAGATCATGGTCGGCGACCTTGCGGTTCAGAAGGCAGGCGGCCGACGCCATAGCCGACGCACTCACCAAGTCAAAACGAAACTACCCTTTGCTGCAACAAGTGCGCACGAAACCGCGGTCGCTATCGACGCGATCATGGATGGCGACTACGCCATACTACGCCGCTGTGAAAGGCACGCAGCCGACGCGCGCACCGTCAAAACGAAACTACTATTTCCCGCAACCGCTGCTGCGGACGAACTGTGCTGGTTATCGACGCGATCATAGATCGCGATTACGCACTTATGAAGGCACGCGGCTAGCCGCCAACGCGGTGTTACGCGCGGCGATTAACGCAAGAATAAAGGCTTTGAGGACACAATTAGGCACGAAGAGTTCCGGCGTTGCTGTCAGTCACGTATAGCGTACGATTGCCGCTGAGGACCATACCAATGAGGACTGCATCGCTTCGTTTTTGGACGCTAACGCCGTTTTAGCTATTTTGCGGCGCGCACTTGTGGTGCTCCGCGCATCAGTTTTTTTTATTCCTCCGAAGTATAACATCAGTGCGCACGCTATCGGCACCTATCCTATCTACAAACGGGAGAAATGCGCACGGTGGTAAGTTAGAGCCTCCGAGATTCAAGTGCGAAAGCTTAGGCGCGCTGCCCATGGCTGCCCGTTTTCGGAGATTCGGTGGCTACAAGCTGCTTGCTGATTTATTGCGCAGTTCGCCGAGCGTTGCCGTTACGCACTGTGATGTGCTTTTTGACACATCGGGCATAGGTAATTGAGGTTTCTGGGATCAAGCGCACCTCGTGTTCGCCGTTTTCGCCACTTGGCGAGCGCGGGACTACGGAAAATTTATCAGTGGCTCGCGGAACCCCGAGCAGGGGCCTGCGGAACCCCCGGTTCCGCGGAACCCGCTTTGAGAACCCATGCATTAAGTAACCTGGCTCTGAGGCTGTCCTCTTGGCTGTTGTCATCGGGCTTTGTAATGCTGTTTTGGTAACACTTGGAGATTTCCTTGAGTGTACCTCTACAACTTGTGCATATACGTTGCAGGCACCTTGTGGTGTGTGTGGTGTCTTAACCCACACTGCACGAGTGCCGAGAAGCACAGTGGCGCCAGCTGCTGGAGCGGTGGTCCTCGATGCACATCTGCCCCTGGAGTGCCGACTTCCGTCCCAGTGCCACGGGACGCCGTCCCCTCGTGGTCGATGACGATTCTTCCGACTCGTCTGAGGACGACGGCGGGGCCACGGTGAGTCGGTCACTCTTGGACTTGCATTTGTAGGCAGCCGCTTTTGCTTTGTGTCAGCTTTGTGTCAGCTTTTGTTAGCTTTCAGTCTCATTTATCAGTTTATCTAAGACGTCCAGATGAGCTTGAATTATTGGGAGTCTACTGCAAGTGCTAAGTTGCATGATCTTCCTTGTCGGAGCCATTTGTACATGCTGAGGTCAAGCAACACAGTAAGTGGTTAAAGTGCCAATTTGCCTGGTTTGACTGCTTTCTGCAAAACTGACATACTTTGAGGCTTGTTAAACTCACACTTTGGCTTGCCTTCTACTTGGCATTGCTGTATAATTGGACTTCACTAGACAGTCATGTT